>NC_072013.1:15170380-15295380 GCF_027791375.1 Indicator indicator | reverse complement strand
AGGGTGCGAGAGCGTGAAAATGTGTAGGTTAGGAGTGGTGGGACGAGAGCTGGAGAGAGGAGAGCGAGAGCCGGTTGGACCACGAGCGTAAGGAGAAGGTGACTCTTCCTGCTCCCCCAACCCGTTTTTCGCTTCCCGCCCGCCCTCGCCCGCCTTTCACCCCCCGGGTTCCTCCCGCTCTCGCCCGCCTTCGGGCCATGCTTCCCCCCCCCGTCTCAAACACCCTCCCGGCCATCCCCACCCGGCTACCTTTCCCCCCGCCCTCGCGTCTCTCTCCCCCCGGCCTCCCCCCGCTTCTCCCCCCGGAGAACGGGGTCGTCGCTCTCGCTGCCGCGCCCTCGCCCGCTTTCCCCGACCGCGCCATCTCCGCCTTGCCCGTGCACCGGCACGGTCGGGGCCGGGGTCCCGCATCCCTTGCTTTCCCCCGGGCCCCTCGCTCCGGACTTCTAACCCTACCGTCCGCTCCCACCGGAGGCGGGCTCTCCCCCGTGTCGGCACCTCCAGGAGACGGCGGCGCTCGCGCCACGGCTATCCCCCCCCCGGAGTTATCTCGAGGAGGGGGCCTCTTGACGGCCTCTACGGAGATCCTATCGGGGCCCCCGCGCCACCCCTCGATCCGGAATGAGAGATGGTATTCTGTTCATGCGAGGCGAGAGGTGGATTCGTTGTGGAGGCAATTACCTTAGCTGAGTCAAGAGGCGATGAATCAAGTGTGCAAAGGGAGGACGAGGTGTAGCATGGCTTTGGGAAGGCTCCCCCCCGTCGCCCCCTTGGTCTCGCTTACCCGCCCGCGTTCGCACGCACGCTCTTTCCCCGCCATACCGCCCGACCTTCTGGCGCGCGCCGGGGGCTCCTCGGCCGCTCCCCCGGTTAAGTGCTCCGCATCCCCGAGGGAGTCCCGGACCCGGCCGGCTGCGTCCCCCCCCGCCGGTCTCCGCCGCCGCCCCACGCTACCGCGGTTTCTCGCGCGGGCCTTGCCCCCAAGCAACCCCGTTGTTCAGTGCCACGTGTCTCCCCCGCGAACGCGCTATGCGCGCGCTCTCTGCTCGCCCCGCCTGCGCCCGCTGTGGCTTTAGTCCGCCCTCGCCCGCCATGGGGGGGGGGGTGGCTTCGCTTCGCTCGGCCTCGCCGCGGTGCCCCTCCGCTGGAGGAGGTCTCCTCTCCGGCCCCCGGGCGCGGCTCGGGTAGGCCTGGCTCCCCACCCCCTGTGGTTGCGTGCGCTCCCGGATCCCCCTCGGCTCCCTCGGCCTGGCTCGCTCACACTCCCCAGCCGTGCGACGCCAAAGCTTCTTACCCCACGACTTCTAGTCCGCTCGCTCGCCTCCCCCGCCCCGAAGTGGTGTGGTTATCTGTTCGGGCTCTTCCGACCCGGCGCCGCCAAATGATGTGACCGGCCGACGGCGTCCCCTCCCCAGGTTCTGCCGACTTTCGGCCGGCTCGCCCCCGCCCGTCGGGAAGGATCCACGAGGCAATCCCCAGACCCCGGGGCTACGGGGCAGCTCGTTATCCCGGTCCCGGCTGGGCGGGGCATCCCGTCCCCCAAATCAACCGCATTCGGCCTCAATAATGGTAGGGCACCGTCAGCAAGCTGCAGCTTGCAGACCTGGGAATTGGGGTTGATCGCCTTGGGCTCTCCGGTCTCGCGCTCGAATCAGCCCCCAACTCATTCAAGGGGAGGGCCGCGCAGGTCGTTGGGCTTTGTCCCCGTTCACAAGGGGGACCTTGGGGAGGAAAGGGGGGGGAAGGCTGAGGACGGTGGAACGTTTTAGTTTATTATAATAGACTGTGCCATGTCGCTGGGGACAGTAAGTGAGAAGAAGAAGAAAGATGAGGGTGACAGGTTGACAAAGTTACCGGGCGGCGGCCTGTTTCCCCAGTAACACCCCACTAACCAAGGACTTAAGTAGGGTCACTTCAGGACCGCGGGCGTGATCTATGGTAGCCTGCGAGACACTAAATTTGTGGGCCTTGTAGCCCCCTGAGTCCCCAAGGAGTGACCAGTTTGGTGCACCCCCAGCGGGGACTCGCCGAGGTTTATGGGCTTTGCGCGGGGTGGTGGACAGGGGTTTTCGTCCCACCCCCCAAAGAAAAGCCTTGGCGTGTGTTTGGACTGTGTGTGACCGCTCTCCCCGCACCTGTTGGGGGCGTAGGAACCCAGCGCTTTTGTGCTGTCCGCCTAACGTTGGCTGTCCTCAGGGTAATGGGTAGTCTGTTTTCCCGTTGCAGTGTGTGTTTAGGGAGGGCTTGCGTCCCATTGGCTCCCCGTGTTTTGTCAGCCCTATGTTGGTTGTTCCGCCAGTAATGGCGTTCCCAGGTGATCTGCCAGAGTGCACGCGGGAGACTGTTGTTCCCGAGTGAGCACCAGCCACTTTTATGGTCTCAGGAAGGACAGGTGGGCTCCACGGGCTCTCGGTGCAGCGAGGGAAGGGGGCGGGGGAATTAGGGTCCCGGGCGCCCCGGACGTTCTGCGGTCGCAGCCGTGGTAGAGGTGGGGGGGGTTGGGGGGGTGTGGGGCTGGTCTTCGGGGGGAGGGGCCGCGCGCGGCCAGAAGGCAGGGGGGAGGGGGGGGCCCAGAGAGTTACGAGCGGAGGGTCAAGGGGGTAGGCCTTGGGAGGGTGGGTGGGCAAAGCGGTTTGTTTTTCGTTGGTGGGAAGTAACGGGTGTTTAAAACGCTGATCAAGGGGTGGTTTGATAGGCGACCTTGCCTCCGTCGGCCGCGGGCTCAATAAACTGAGCCCGGGACTGTGGGAGTTTCGCATCCGCGGGGGGGCTCCCGGGCGCTTGACACTCGCGTAGGCAAGCAGCAGAAGGGGAGGTCGGGGAACATGAGGAGGGGCCCGGGCTCGGGCCCGTGCTTCTGCGGTGTCGACGTGCAAAAGCGGTGGGGAGCTCGGGTTGGTGGGGGGGCCGCCACACGTTTCCCACGCGACGAGGGAGGGTCAAAGAGCAGCCAAGAGGGGGAGAGGCAGGGGAGTGACGGATTGCGGCACGGGAGTGGGCAAAGAGGCCGGGCAGGGGGGTTGCCATGCGGAATTAGCCATCTATGAACGGGGTATCCACGGCGCCTCGACCCAAGACCGTATTTGGAGCTCCTCGTGGACCCAGAAGCCGCCCTCCTCGTGGCCGAGGCCCGTGCACGGAACCCGGCAGGCGCAGAGGAGCAGACGGAGTCTAGAGGTAGCCGGGGGGAAACGGCTCTTGCCGATGCACAGGGGGGGTCCCGGGAGGGAGTCCAGAGCGTACGGGGGATGGGATATAGCACCAGAGAGGGGGCCAGCCAGGGGGAGCGGGGGGGAAAGCCCAGACAGAGTGCTGGTGAGCCGAGCCACAGAGCGCTGTCAGAGACGGAAGGAGGAGAGTAGGGATGAGGAGGGCCCAGGAGAGGAGGGCACCCCCCAGCCCCCGCCCCGCCCCCCCCCAGCCCTCCCCCAGATGTCCGCTGAGGTAGGTTGACCCGCCCCCCCCCCGCGCAGGGGGACCCCGAGTAGCGAGCAGGGGACGCCCAGAGGGCCTCGGCGTAGAGAAGGGCACGGCGGCCGCCGTTACCGCGGGGGGGTAGGGGCCCCGTGGGAGTGAAGGGTGCCCAGGGGGGGGCGGGGCGTGGTGGATGGTGGGGGCTCCAAGCAGGCGGAGGGGGCGTTGAGGGGGCAGGCGTACGAGGTGCCGTGACAGAGAAAGGGGAGATCCGGGAGTCAGGGGCGCGGCCACATCTAAGCGCCACCCCCCGGATCTTCTTTCAGTTTGTCGTGGGGGGAAACGTTACACACGAAAGGGCGGGGGGAGGTCCGACCTTCCCGTCGGGCCGTGCAGGGGGCCTAAGCGGGGGGACACCCCTGGGGAGACGAGGTGGTAAAGGTGACGCGGGCCCCGGGGGTGTTGGTGGGGGGGGGGGGGGATTGCGGAAACCCTCGCTGATGGATGCAGTGGGAGCAGGGAGCGGGGGGGGGACGTATAGAAAAGCCGTTGGGGGTCGGCCCCGGGTCCACCCCAAGTAAGGGGGGGAATCCCAGGTCTGTCTGAGCCTCCCAGGCGCTCCCCTTGTTTTGGCGCTGCCACCAGCTAGGAAACAGGGTTGGCTCCCCAGTCCCGCATGCCCGGAGTTACGGTGGCTACCCGTACGCGCATTTCCCGTGAGGCCTTCCCATACATAGAGTAATTGCAGGACTGTTTTTTGCTGTGCCTCGCGCCGAAGGTGACAGGGCTTTCCCATGTTTGAGGGGGGGGACCACACGATTTGGGCTTTCCATAGTTGCACTCTTTTGGTTATGGCTTACACTCCAAGTCGTGGTAATATTTCCACCAGTGACAGCCCGGGTGCGGGTCCTCTTGCCTAGGCAAGACCCTCTCGGTCTAGTCGGGTGCTTTGCCCGCTTGGTTGACAAAGAAGGTTCATGTTGGGGTTACCGCTGGGGTCCATTGTTCCCCCTTTTTCCGCTTGTGGTGGGGGCTGTCTCACGCTTCCATGTCGAATGCGCCAAACTTAGGATGTGGGGCAAATGCCTTAGACTCTTGGTTAGGGATTCCCTCTTCGGCCCAAGCTTTCCGCTGAGCCCTCTCCACGCGCCGCGGGATCTCCATTCGCGCAGGGTCTACTCTCCCCGTTCCTAGCCCCATCACCCTCCCAATAATTCCCTCCTCCCCCAGTTCCTCTTCCTGCGCATGTCCGCACAATCCTTCCCCCATTCGGTCCATTCTTGTCAGTTTTCTGTCTTTTTCTAATTACTTACTAGTGTGAGCCAGGATTTTTTTTTTTCTATATGCAGCAGACATGGCACTTTGGGGCACATGGCGACATCATTAAGGGCCATGGAGGTGTGGTCTTAGGGTGGATGTTGTTGTTGGAGCCTGTTCTACTAATGCCGCTAAAGGCTAGCGAATCCCATTTAATCTCACCCACACCAAAGAGGCAATTTCATCTGGGCACTGGCTGAAGCTGTGTTCTCTCAGCTCTGCCTTTCAGCTGCCCTTCCCAGATTTTTTTCTGCTGTGTGATTCCCAACAGGGGGTTTCTGGGGGATTTTGGAAATTGATTTCCTTTGGGTTATCTTTTTATTTTGCCACAGTGGTGCTCCACCAGGGACAAAAAGAGTTTGTAAGGCCGGGGCCAGGGTTTGCATTTATGGCCTTTCTTCACTTGTGTCCTTTTGTTCCAGGGGAATTTCGAGGACTGAGGGGGGATGGGAGAAACAGCCAAATGTGGGAATGTAGTTGGTTCAGACTTTTATAGCAACACCTTACATTTAAACACCCCCATGTGTTAGGGGGGGGGTGGCTGAAACACGTGGATCCAGATATTCTGCTGTGTAGGAAGAAAGGGGGAGTTTGCAACTGGTATAGTCCAAGCCCAGGTCGGTGGTCATTGTTTTTTGGTGAGGGTAGGAGTGAAGGAAGGCTGGTTACGGCGGTGGACCTTCACTCCATATCTTGGAATGCCTCATCAGGATCAAAATCCAAAATGTGTCTTGCAGTACCTAACCCAATTCATTCTCAAGGAGGGCTGGTGGGCCAGGGGATATTCAAAGTGATAAGGAAGGGATGTACGGGGGTGTTGGCTTTCGGCCTTTTGTTGAGAGCCATGTGATGGTGTGTGGTTGTTGTCCTGCTCCTCCTGAGACGCAAGGATGAAAGCGTAGCAAATATTTGCCACCTCACTCAAGTACCTTAATGGGATGGACTGTTTAGAACAAATGACCCTGGGGCTGGAGATAACGCCTAAGAGAAAATGATGGGAGTTAGTCCCCCGTGTCAAGTAGAAAGCATTGAGGAGGCGCGTAGACACATGGCGGACACCAAAGGATGTCCTCCCCACCCAAAGAGGATGATGCCGGACCAAAGATTATCATCATAGAACATCATGGGATACAGCACAGCCAAAGCAGAAGAACAAGCCAGAAGTTTAGAGTAGTAGAGAGTGTGAAACAAGTCATACCTTTGACTCTTTGTCGCTTACTTGGTCGGCCTCTACTGTAGTGGTTGCACGGACTAGTTTAGGTGCGGGCCCCTTAGTGAGATCTGGGGGGGGGACGGCCGCGGAGGACAAAGAGAAGCTTTGCCAGGAGGAGGTCTGGGTGGCGTTTCCCACTCTCTAATGGCGGGTCGGATTGTGGGTTGACTAATATTCCTCAGAACAAAACTGCTCAAGTTTGTTGTGGGGGAGGGGTGGGGGAAAAAGTTTTAAACTCGTCAAAAAAAACCCCCCCCACCACCCCAGCGGGCACGTATGGAAGTTCCACGCCGTCAGACCAGTTGAATGGGGGGAAGATACCTGTAGTACTCCGGGGTGTAAGCAGTTTTATGCAAGGGCAGCTGTTACAGTTCTTGAGTCACCGAAGCCTACACACCCCATACCCCACCCCACCCCCCCCCCCCCCCCCCAACCCCCCCCCCCCACCCCCCCAAACGTATAACCCCCCCCCACAAACTCCTGAGCGATAAACAAACAAAATATCACCCCCAAAAACCACCCAAAAACACCCCCCCCCCATAGCCTAAAACAAAAAAAAAAAACCCCAAAAACAACAAAAACAAATCCCACAAAACCCCAAACAAACCCCCCACCCAAACACACCATCCCCACCAAAAAAACAACCAACACACAATCCCCCGACACCCCCCCCAATCACCCCCTAAACCCACCCCCAACACTCCAACACACAATACCATCACATCCCTCCAAACATAAGAAACACAACCAAACAACCGAGAGAACAGGACCGACACCCATCCACATCCATAAACACAAACATCAACTACACAAATCAAATACCACCACCGACATGTACAAACATAAACACACCCAACCAAAACAAAACTAACAACCAGCACCCTACAATACGTGCCTTCACCCCCACCAACCAAAACCAACCAACAAACCTCCATCCCCCCCCCAGCACAAACCAAAAACACACACCCCCACACACCACCCAGGAATAGCGTCTCTATACTAACCACAAACTATCACCACCACCCCAAACTATATACAACAAATAATTAGTTTTTTCAAATTGGTATTTTGAGGGTAGCAAAACGAACACGCTGGACGAAAAAAAACAACATACACCCGCTGTCATTGGGTCCGCTGAATGCATGCCTGCAGCGGGCTGCAAACACACAACAGCAGAATCCAGGAGCACTGAGAGAGTCCCAGAATCCGCCAACCGCCTCGATACGCACACGATAATCCGCTTTATTACAACCATCCAGGCCTCATCTCGTCTTAGCCAGTCCCTCTGCCCCCCCCCCCCCCTACACTCCTACCATCTCCCACGCGCGCGCAATAATCACTTGGTCTGCCAGACCTTAACACTTCATCGTTCATCACCAGAACAACCCCCACCACGCACTCCGCCTACAGCAATGATCAGCATATTATAAGTAAAGACTTCTTAAAGAAAAGATACACAAGAGAACAGAAATTCCCTAGCCCAAGCTCGTCCTTTCCCCACTTAGTTTTATTCATTACTGGGCGGATCCTTTAGCACCGGAAGCCGCCTGAACACCCGTCAAGGCTGGGTAAATACTCGTGATAACATCAGAAGATTTTAGTCAGGAAGCCGAGAGGAATAGGTCATGGTGTTAAACCGGCGGTTCTTGAGGGGTGTGGTGGATTAGCTCATAGAAAATAAGGGGTCAGCCGCCCCACATCAATCCCCGTGCTCCCTACAGGGCACCCCGCTCCTCTTACCCACACCCCCCACCTCACGCCCCTATGCCACTAAATACTACCCACCCATCCGCGCGAGCCCGCTCGGCCCTCACATCCACGACCTCACACAGAAACAAAGCTGTCAGGTAAGTATTTCGAGAAGAGACAACTTCATGGGGCGCGGAAGATGTAAAGGAGAGAAGAGGGAGCAAGTAAGACCCTTGAAGACCCAAGGGGAAGGAATTGACCACAGAGTTAAGAAGTTATGTTCTGTGCAATCAGTGTGAAGGAATACCTAAGTTTGTAGGTTCTTGGAGTGGCGTTGGCTGGGCTGGTTTGAGAGGGGAGGAAGGAGAATAAACATAGGGGCGGAGAGAGATGTTGTGGGGGAAGGGGGGAGGGGGGGGAATATAATTAATTTAGACGCGAAGGCTGCCAATAAAACAACTGCGCCATGCTAACATTCCGGTGCCTTTTTTTTCAACCCCAGAGCTTCATTGGTTACCATGTGTGTTGGTTTTTTTAGATAGATAAGAAGGATTGGGTCGTTGGTGGAATGATGGAGAGTTGATGGAGTTTGTGAAGTTTTTGATTTGGGGTGAAGATGAGCCCTAGCAGAAGGACCGACGAGGGGTTGTGCGGGAATCTTTTCTTCTCCTTTTTTGTTTTTCTCCTGTTTTATTTAAGGCCATCTCTCTCAGGGAGGGGGTGGGAAAAAAAATTCCACATTCTCTGTATTTGGTATGAGTTTATTTCATGGGCACACACGTTGTGCTTACCTGAACCAGGTCTGAATTGAGGGCAGTAGTCAGTGACCTGGTTTGATTTTCTACAGGGTGTCGTGTGGTTGGTGAGCTGTGGAGGAAAAATCCAGTACTGGCTTTGCACAACAAACAAATTTGTGGGTGTGTGATTTGAATGAATTGAAAACCGCCCCAAAGCATGGGAGGAGGAGCGTCCGGGGTGGGGGGGGGGGCATATATTATTCTGTTGTATTTTTGCGGTCCACTCTTTCCTCCCCAGGGCTCACAGGATGATAGGGATTGGAACGGGACTCCCCCTACTGGAAGGAGAGGGAGAGAGAATTTTCCAACATACTGAGGTTTTTTTCCCAACCCCCCCTCCGCCCCGCCTTGTGTTTGCCCACTCCAGCAGGCCACAGCCACAGGCAGCAGAAAGAAGGCCTGGAGAGGGACCCCAAAGAGAAAAATTTCCAGCCACAGGTTTCACACAGTGTTACGAGCACAATCCAGACAGACAGGGGGCTGGGAAAGGAAGAAAATGGGGGGGGGGAGGGGGGCTGGCCTGTCGCGGGAAGGGGGGGGCGCGGGCCTCGACTCCCTCTCGTCTCCACCAGAAGGTAGTGCAGGTAATGGAGATCCACCACCAAACCTTCTGTGGGCAGCCGTCCTGCCTTTGCTCCCTCCACATGGGGGGGGGGGGGACCGGGGGCTCCAGGGGTCTGGGCAACCACAAAGAAACAACTAAATTAACCTATGACTCTGGCCCCGCTTCTCCTAACCTCGCTCGGACGCTACTAGTCTTCCACTCCACCCACCGCTTGCTCCCCTCATCTGGACTCTTCCGCTACCTTTTTCACAGGTGCAGTGAGGGGATAAGCGGAGAGTTCACTTCATCCCTCAGTCCATGGTCTCTTTTTTGAAGTGGGACCTCCCTGTTGGCTGTAGAGTTTGATATCCATTTGCATCAATTCAGGGGTAACCCCATCTTCCCCGAGTTTTCAAGAGGGACAGGGGGGATCGTGTGCTGGGATAGTCGATGAGTCCAAGGGGAAGGCCATTCCTTCCCCGGAAGGATATGAGCCTAGATGGGCGGTAGGGGACTGCAGCACGTGCTCCTTGGGGAGGAGGAGGAGAGGGAGAAGAGGAGCTGTAGAGCGAGAGATAGCGCGGCCAATCGGGATCTCTAAAGCCTGGCCCTGCTCACCTTATGAAGGCGTCCCCCTTTGCAACAACCGGAAGAGGGCAGGCCTCGGACGCTCTCTTTGCGCGGGGAGCCCCTGGCGGGGTGTACCCTCTACCCCTGGCTAAACGGACCGACGCTATGAGGCCTTGGGTGCTGACTGGAGCATATTAGTTGGCAGGTAAGCGTTTATAACTAAGATGGGGGTAGGAGAAGAAACTGAAGTGGTGAGATAACGAGCGAAGGAGAGAGCGAAATAGCATTGGAGAGGCCTGTGGGAGAAAAACGAATTCTCTCCTTTCTCTTTTCCAACCTTCCTCCCTCCTCTGCCCGGCCGCCGATTTTCTTGTCTTGTTGTCTGTTTTATCTATTTTGTTGTTGTTGAGTTTTTGTGTGGTTGTTGTTTAGAGACGAAGAACCCCCAGGAGGGCTTCCTCAGCACCCCCCGCCTTCTCCTCCCCAGGCACTAGTAGTTTTATAGCAGTGCTTGCTGTGCTTCGATATTGAAAGTGTAGTGATGCTTGTTGTGCATTGTGTGTGTGTTCTGCCTTGAGTGCCTTCTTTGCTGTCTTGTGATTGCTTGCCGCATCCTTGCCCTTGCTCTCTTTATTTACTCTGCCTTTAGCTTGCTTTGCTTGCTTGATGCTGCATTGGTGCTTTCTTTGCTGGCCTGGCTTGTTGTGCTGCATAGGTTCATGAGTCTCTGTTAGGTCCCCCTTCAGCATCCTTGGAGCCCTCCCTTGGACTCTCTCCAGCAGATCCCTGTCCCTCTTGAACTGGGGAGCCCAGAATTGGATGCAATGGATATAAACTCCAGAACAGGAGGTTCCACTTCAACATGAGGAAGAACTTCCTCACTGTGAGGGTCCCAGAACCCTGGAGCAGGCTGCCCACAGAGGTTGTGGAGTCTCCTTCTGTGGAGCCTTTGCAGCCCTGTCTGGATGTGTTCCTGTGGGACCTGTGCTGGATTCTCTGGTCCTGCTGTGGCAGGGGGGTTGGACTGGAAGATCTCCAGAGGTCCCTTCCAATCCCTATCATCCTGTGAGCCTGGGAGACATTGCCAGCTCCTCCCTGCTTTGTTTCACATTTTGTTTGTGCAAGCAGACTGGATTTTCACAACCTGAGAAAACAAACCAGGTCACTGCCTGCAATTCAGACCTGGTTCAGGTAGCAACTGTGCCAATAAACTCATCCAAATACAGAGATGTGGAATTTTCCTGAGAAGATGGCCTTAGAATAAACAGAAGGAGAAAGTCCCCACCCTTCTGCTGAGGCTTCTTCACTTCACATCCTTCTAACACACCAATGAAGCTGGTTGAGCACCTGCCAGTTGTTATGAGCTCTAAATCCCACCATTCTCCCAGCCACTCCAACTTCCTTTGAGCAAATGCCTGCTCCTGACTAAATCCTCTGTGTTCAGAGCTGCATCTTCATGATGAAGATGTCTGGAACCAGCAGGGCTGACAGATGAGGCACTGAAAAGGATTGGAGACAGCTCTCAGTGCTCCTGGATCTGCTGCTTTGCATTCAGTTATGTTCCTGCTACCCTCAAAATACATCAATTTCCATAACTGGGAGACTGGAAGCAGTGGGAGTTACTTTCTCCCCGCCAACACTTGAGCAGTTTGAGTGTGCACCACTAGTAGAGGCAGAAGAAAACTCTGCTGTGCTGTGCTGTATCCCATGTCTTATGATGATATCTTGCATGTGTCTAATTTCTAGCCTCATTTCAGTCCATATTGGACTTGTGAGGGCAAATTTGCAGCTTTCTGGTAGAGAACAGTCTCAAAGTAATCTGCCAAGTTGTCACAAGAACAGAATCATAGGATTGCTTTAGTTGGAAAAGGTCTCCAACATCAACCTAAGACCACCCCATGGCCATTAATCCATGTCCCAAAGTGCCATGTCTGCATATAGAATCACAGAAACACAGAAACATTCAGGCTGGAAGAGACCCTCAGGATCACCAAGGCCAACCACGAACTCTGCTCTGCAAGGCTCACCCCTAAACCAGAGCCCCAAGCACCACATCCAAACACAGCCAGGCTTGGGGACTCCACCACCTCCCTGGGCAGCACATTTCAATCCATGACCACTCTTGCTGGGAAGAAATTCTTCCTACTGTCCAGTCTAAACCTGCCCAGTGGCAGCTTGAGGCCATTCCCTCTTGTTCCATCACTAATTCCCTGTGAGAAGAGACCAGCACCAACCTCTCCACAACCTCCTTTCAGGGAGCTGCAGGCAGCCAGGAGGTCTCCCCTCAGCCTCCTCTGTTTCACACTAACCAGCCCCAGCTCCTTCAGTCTCTCTCCATCAGATTTCTTCTCCAGGCCCTTCCCAGCTTCCTTGCCCTCCTCTGCCCTGGCTCCAGCACCTCCACATCTCTCTTGGATTGAGCTGCCCCAAACTGGACACAGCACTCCAGGTGTGGCCTCCCCAGAGCTGAGAAGCTCTTAATCATTACTTCAGTCAATTCAGCAGGCTGGATTGCTGATACCTTTCCAAGGTAGTGGCTCCCAGGTCACAGGCTATGCTTAGAACACTTCTCTGACTTTGTCTCAATTTGCTTTACATTCTTCACAAGCATCAGGGCTGGACCAGTCACCAGAGGAGTGCCAGAGGCTCCCTGTGAACCCCTTTGCATTCCCAAAGGGAGAAGCAAAAGAAAAAGGGAAAGACTCTTATGGGTTGGGAAAGAAACTGAGCCAGCTGGGGTGGAAAGAACAAATCCAATGGAATAGAGACACAGAGACACAAACCAGTATGGAAGCCAACCCCTGATGGCACCACTGATGCTGAGGGCAGGCACTGGGGAGGTCCCAGACTGGGAACCAGATGCAGGAGCTGGATTCTAGAACTGGATTCAGGAATGCACAGATTGGAATCAAAGGCAGAAGGGTCAGAGTCCTCCTTGGACTCCTCCAGCCACTGAAGAAGAGGTGTGACCCTGGTGATCCCTCAGCTTTCTCCTGAAGATGCCATCCATGGATGCAATCCCTTGGTGGGCACTTGAGGGTCCCCTCTCCTGTCTGCTCCTCCCCACAGGAGTCTGGCCTCATCCTCTTGTGCCTTGGCCTTAAGGACAACATTGCTCACATCCCCTCTGGGGCTGCTCTTCTCCAGGCTCCACAGCCCCTGGGCTCTGAGTGGTTCAGGGGAATATTGTTCCATTTAAACACCATTCACATGATGGCTTTCCCCTTCCTCACCTCTCTCTCTCTGATCATGATTTGTTTCATTTGCTATGGCATATCAAACACATGCACTGTTAATTACCTCACAGCCTTCACAGAGTCTCTCTCCCTTTGATGGCTCAATTCCTGTCAACCACTTTTGTTGCCTCCTTTAAAGCCTTTCTCTGATGGGGTCCCTGAGGTACAGCTGTATGCAGTTAACAAACATCTCTGCAACACATACAAATATCTCCTGAATCTCAATGCTGCCCACATTAATTGAATTGAAGTGGTTTCCTGGAAGGACATTTCTTAATTGATGAGATGACCCAAGCAAATGTTGGCTTGGCAGGTGTCCACCATGGAGAAACCTGGGGTGGAAAAGCAACCAGATGGCAATTTGCTTTCCAGATGATTTTTGAACTCAGGCTACTTCAACTCTCAAGGAATAAAAAAAATTTTGAAGTGATTCTAACAAAAACAGCTTTGGGAGATGGTTTGGCCTCCAGCAGTCTACACCTGAAAACTTCCTCTAAAGCTACTGGACAAATCTGGTGAACATTGAAACCTCATGCAGAGGCTCAGTGGAGAAAGAAGTGGCTTGAAAGCTGCAAAGAGTGGCTGTCAATGGCTCCATGGCTAAGTGGAGGCCAGGGACAAGTGGAGTCCCTCAGGGGTCAGTATTGGGAACAGGCTTGTTCAGCATCTTGGTTGGAGACATGGACAGTGTGGCAGTGAGTGCACCTTCAGCACCAAGCTGTGTGATGCAGCAGGCAGGCTGGAGGGAAGGGATCCATCCAGAGGGACCTGGACAGGCTGCAGAGCTGAGCCCAAGCCAACCTCATGAGGTTCAACAAGACCAAGTGCAAGGTCCTGCAGCTGGGTCAGGGCAATCCCAAGCACTGATATAGGCTGGGCAGGGAATGGCTGGAGAGCAGCCCTGAAGAAAAGGCCTTGGGGGTGCTGGGGGAGGAGAAGCTCACCAGGAGCCAGCAGTGAGCACTTGCAGCCCAGAAAGCCAAGCAGAGCCTGGGCTGCAGCAAGAGAAGTGTGGCCAGCAGGGCCAGGGAGGGGATTCTCCCCCTCTGCTCCACTCTGCTCAGACCCCACATGGAGCTCTGGGTCCAGTTCTGGAGCCTCTGTTCCAGGAAGGATCTGGAAGTGCTGGAAGGTGTCCAGAGAAGGGCCATGAGGATGAGCAGAGGGCTGGAGCTGCTCTGCTCTGGAGACAGACTGACAGAGTTGGGGTTGTGCAGTCTGGAGAAGAGAAGGCTCCCAGGAGACCTTCTTGTGGCCTTCCAGGATCTGAAGGGGGCTCCAAGAAAGTTGGGGAGGGACTTTTGAGGGTGTCAGGGAGTGATAGGACTGGGGGGAATGGAGCAAAACTAGAAGTGGGGAGATTCAGACTGGATGTTAGGAAGAAGTTGTTCCCCATGAGGGTGGTGAGAGACTGGCAGAGGTTGCCCAGGGAGGTGGTGGAAGCCTCATGCCTGGAGGTTTTTGCAGCCAGGCTGGATGTGGCTGTGAGCAACCTGCTGTAGTGTGAGGTGCAATGGGAGGTGGTGGGGTCACAGTTCCTGGCAGATGTGATGCTGAGGGACCACTGCTGACCTGGTAGTGTTAACAGTTGGACTTGATAGTCTTGAAGATCTTTTCCAACCTTAGTAGTTCTATGTTTCTATGATATGCATTGTCCTAGGGCAATTTGCTGATGCTTGAATACTTTTTTTTTTTCCGGACAGGATTTCTACACAGTTCAGGGTTGGAACCAGAGGAGGGCAGACAGAGTTTCCACACTTGGGAACAAAAGAAATACTGAGGGACTGCAGATTGTCACAGAATCAGAGGATCAGTCAGGGTTGGAAGGGACCACAAGGATCATCTAGTTCCAACCCCCCCTGCCATGGGCAGGGACAACTTACACTAGAGCAGGCTGGCAAATTTTCAACTACATTTCAGCTCTTCAAAAACAGTTAGGGGAAAAAAAAAACAGAGAGAGAGAGAAAATAATTACATGAGTAGCAGAAAGTTGCTTTCTTTCCAAGACAAGATAAAAGGTTGTGGGGAGGTTTCATATATTAGCATTTAGGGTTCAGGGGTTTTGACTCTGCTTTGCACTCATGATTCTGCCACCCAACAGCTCTTTGGAAAATTTGTATGTTCAAAAACATCTTGAGTCCTTCTGGTGCCTCCGTCTTTGGAAGCAAGAATTGTAAGGTGCCAGCTGCATCACCAGCTCTGACAAAAAAGGATGCCCAGGGATGTGGTCTTTAGTTTTGGTCTCCTCACTGCAAGGTGCTGGAGTGTGTCCAAAGAAAGGCAACCAAGCTGGGGAAGGGTCTGGAGAACAGGGCTGGGGAGGAGCAGCTGAGGGAACTGGGGGTGGGAGAAGAGGAGGCTGAGGGGAGACCTCATTGCCCTCCACAGCTCCCTGAAAGGAGGATGGAGTGAGGTGGGGGTTGGGCTCTTCTCCCTAGGATCAGGTGATAGAAGGAGAGGAAATGGCCTGAAATTGTGCCAGGGGAAGGTGAGGTTGAAGATGAGGAAAAATGTCTTTGCTGCAAGAGTGGTCAGGGATTGGAAAAGGCTGCCCAGGGAGTCGCCATCCCTAGAAGTGTTAAAGAAATGTGTGGCCATGGCACTCTTGGACATGGTTTGGTGGCCATGGTTTGGTGGCCATGGTGGTGTTGGGTTGGTGGTTGGGCTGGCTGACCTGAGAGGGCTTTTCCAACCCAAACAACTCTCTGATTCATCTGATATGCTGAAAAGCAAGGGAGAAAGCAGAGTCTACATGGAAAGAGCTAAGAACAGAGAGGCAAAGCTGCTCAGGGAACAGTTCTGGGACACTTATTACCAATCCATAGCATCACACCAGATCAATACAGCTGTGGAAGCTCCCTGCTGCTTCAGGGCTACTCCCTGCTTCCATCAATGATGAGGATGGTGAGAGACAAAACCTGACAGGCTGGTGGAAGGGCAAGCCTAGAACCAAAAGCTGTCTGGAAAGTGTGGAACTTTGCTTTGAAAAACCAAAGTGAACCCTTTGAAAGGCCAAAGTGAACCAGAGGAAATTACCCTTAGATGTGGAGAATGCTCTGAATCTAGGGTCAGTAACCTGCTACTCAAATCCTGTGTGGAGAAAAAAATGGTTTCACAGCAAAAGGATTGGGATTTATTTCTCTGGTTCAGGTAGCTAAGCATAATTTTATGCCTTTGGAAAAGCAGTAAATTGCATTTGGGATGTATCTGCTAATACCCAGCCTGTGAAAGGTAGGAAATGATCCTCTGCTCTATGTACCAGGCATGAAGACAAACAAATATTGGGTGGAATTTCAGGCTTTTCACTGAAGATGAAGCACAGCAGCAGACATTCTTAAAGAAACAAGTACAATTACACAGGGAATATGACTGGTGGAAAAGAGAGGAGGAAAGCAGACCAGAAAAGAGTTAAGAGGAGGTTAGGATAAGTTCCCAAACCCCTAAAGAGCTGCTGCAAAAGAAGACAGCATGAATTGATTTTCCATGCCAAGGGATTACATGGCCAACAGCCAGAGGTTTAAAGCGCTTCAAGAGGAGGGAGGAAGTTAGTCCTAAGGACAAAAAGAAAAAGCCTAAATGTGTGGAAAATAATATGGCAAAATATTACATGGAAATTGTGATGCCTATACCCCCAGAGATAGCCCCTTCAGAAGGATTCCGGCATGCCACAGACATGGACTGACAGAGACCTAATGAAGTCTGACAAGGGCAAATGCAAAGTCCTGTAGCAGGGATGGAGCGATCCATGCCAGCTGCACACAGAATCACAGAGTTGTCAGGGTTGGAAGGGACCTCAAGGAACACCCAGTTCCAACCCCCCTGCCATGGGAAGGGACACCTCACACATGGGCAGGGATGTTGCTCACAGCTACATCCAGCCTGGCTGCAAAAACCTCCAGGAATGAGGCTTCCACCACCTCCCTGGGCAACCTCTGCCAGTCTCTCACCACCCTCATGGTGAGTGAAGTGAATCACAGCATCACAGAATGTTAGGGGCTGGAAGGGATCTCCAAAGCTCAGCCAGTCCAACCCCCCTGCCAGAGCAGGAGCACCTAGAGCAGATCACACAGGAACACAGCCAGGTGGGTTTTGATTATCTCCAGAGAAGGAGACTCCAAAACCCCGCTGGGCAGCCTCTTCCAGGCTTCTGTCACCTCTACAGTGAAAAAAAATTTCTTCCTGTTTCCATGGAACTTCCTATGCCTCAACTTCCACCCCTGCCCCTTGTGCTGGCATTGGGCATCACCCAGCAGAGCCTGGCTCCAGCCTCTGGGCACTCCCCCTGCACATCTTGAGCAACAGCAATGTGGACACACCTCAGGCTCCTCCCTCTCCAAGCTACATGTGGCCAAGAAGGCCAATGGCATCCTGGCCTGCATCAGCAAGAGTGTGGCCAGCAGGAGCAGGGAAGTCATTCTGCCCTGTGCTCAGCTCTGGTCAGACCACACCTTGAGTGCTGTGTCCAGTTCTGGGCTCTTCAGTGTCAGCAAGATGTTGAGGTGCTGGCAGGTGTCCAGAGAAGGGCAGCAAGGCTGGGGAGGGGTCTGGAGCACAGCCCTGTGAGGAGAGGCTGAGGGAGCTGGGGGTGTTTAGCCTGGAGAAGAGGAGGCTCAGGGCAGACCTCATTGCTCTCTACAACTACCTGAAGGGAGGTTGTAGCCAGGTGGGGGTTGGGCTCTGCTCCCAGGCAATCAGGGACAGAAGGAGAGGACACAGTCTCAAGCTGCACCGGGGGAAGTTTAAGCTGGAGGTGAGGAGAAAGTTCTTCCCAGAAGAGTAATTGACCATTGGGATGTGCTGCCCAGGGAGGTGATGGAGTCACCATCCCTGGAAGTGTTTAAGACAAGACTGAATGAGACACTTAGTGCCAAGGTCCAGTTGATTAGTTAGGGTTGGGGACGTGATGATCTTGGAGGTCTCTTCCAACCTGGTTGATTCTGTGAGTCTGTGAGTCTGTGATTCTGTAATGATTCTGTGACTCTCTGATTCTGTGATTCTGTGATTCTCTGATTCTCTGACTCTGTGACTCTGTGATGCTGTAAATATTTGTGATGATTTTGTGATTCTGTGATGATTCTGTTAGCTGCTTCATCTGTTAAAGGCTCCCAAGGACTCCTTCTACAAGTGAGACTCTGAGACTCTGTACTGCTGGGGATTCTACAACCCTATAATAAAGGACTTCTGGGAGGACTTCTGAGATTCTCTGCTCTCTGCATTTCTGGAATCTGGTTGCTATAGGGCATTGGGGTTCCTGCCTTCATTTGTCACCCACTGGCCCCCAAATCAGGAAGAACAGCAGCAGGGTGTCAGCTTGTGACATCCATTCCTACTATTCATCTCTGCCATGTCATGATTTTATTTGCTAGCATGCTAGCTTTCTATGAGACCCCACCTGGAGTAGTGTCCAGACAAGAAGGACAGGGAACTGTTGGACTGGGTCCAGGGGAGGACACAAAGATGATCAGAAGGCTGGAGCACTTCCCCTGCAAGAATTGGGGCTGTTAAGCTTAGAGAAGGCTCCAGGGAGATCTTTTTGTGGCCTCCCAGTACCTGAAGAAGGTCTGCAAGAAAGCTGGGGAGGGAATTTTTAGCAGGCCTTGTAGTGATAGGATGAGGGGCAACGGATTGAAGCTTGAAGAGGGGGGATTGAGACTGGAGATTAGGAAGAAATTCTTTCAAGTGAGGGTGGGGAGACGTTGGAACAGGTTGCCCAGGGAGGTTGGGGATGAACTCTCCCTGGAAGTGCTCAAGGCCAGGTTGGAAGAGGCTTTGAGCAACCTGGGCTGGTGGGAGGTGTCCCTGCCTAAGGGAGAGAGGCTGGAACTAGATCACCTTGAAGGTCCCTTCCAACCCAAACTATTCTATTATTCTATGAAAGTAGAAAGGCAAAGATCCACTTTCAGAGGTCAGAAAAGAGTGAGTGAAAGCACACATTGAACAACCTCAACTTCTCCATTTAATAACTTAACTAAGCCTGGTTTAACCCTGTGAGTAAGCAGCATCTTCAGTTTAAACCAAGCCATAATTCAAAATCATCTCCCTTCCTAGAACCACAGGAGGGACATTCTCATACCTGATGTTGCACAGTTGAAGTTTCCAAGGCAATAAGATCATCCCTAAGCAGTTAATGTCACAGAGCTGAGTTTGCCAGACACTTCTAAGGACTGCAGAGAGAAAAGATAAACTTAGAGCTCAAGATTCAAGGTGCTTGTGGCTTTAAAGAATAGCAAAGAAGGGAACACAAGCAATGGATTACACAGCTCTAGATGTACTGCTGGCTGAAAACAATGCCAAGGCTAGAAGGAACTGGGAATTTACTGGGCACCAGGCAGCCTATGAGTATTCAGTTTATTCAATTCCCCCTCTTCAGTTTCTGAAGGTTAATTTTCCAGCCATCAATTCCAAACAATTCCCTGTAACACAAAGGGAAAGCACGAAGCAATTAGACCCTTTAAAAGATCTTAAATTCCTGTAAGTACTGGAGAAGGAGTAGAGGAATGTCACAAAACATTGTGAACCAAGAGATCCAGAGATCTCACAAGTTGGGTTGGGATTTCCAACATCCCATCTGCTGTCCCAGCAAACTCTTAGCTTCCTGCACTGAGAAAAAAATGGGAAATAAGCCAGCACATAGAGAAAGGCTTGGCCTAAGTTTAGACCTGCTAACCCTGGGGTGCATTAAGAGGAGTGTGTCCAGCAGATCCAGGGAGGTTCTACTCTCCTTCTACACTGCCCTGGTGAGGCCCCACCTGGAATATTGCATCCAGTTCTGGGCTCCCCAGCTCAAGGGGGACAGGGATCTACGGGAGAGAATCCAAGAGAGGGCTCCAAGGATGCTGAAGGGACTGCAGCACTGCCTGGGGAGGAGAGGCTGAGAGTCCTGAGGCTGTTCAGTCTGCAGAGGAGAAGGCTGAGAGGGGATCTGATCAATGTCTATCAATAGCTGAGGGCTGGGGGTCAGGAAGGGACAGGGAGAGCCTCTGCTCAGTTGCACCCTGGGATAGGACAAGGGGCAATGGATGGAAACTCCAGCACAGGAGGTTCCACCTCAACATGAGGAGGAACTTCTTCACTGTGAGGGTCCCAGAGCACTGGAACAGGCTGCCCAGAGAGGTTGTGGAGTCTCCTTCTGTGGAGCCTTTGCAGCCCTGTCTGGATGTGTTCCTGTGGGACCTGTGCTGGATTCTGTGGTCCTGCTCTGGCAGGGGGGTTGGACTGGAAGATCTCCAGAGGTCCCTTTCAACCCCCAATATCCTGTGAGCCTGTGTGAACCCTACCCCTAACAATATTTCTATTTCCTTGGCATGGCTGAGATTGACTTATCCTTGATTTAGCCATTGTCCCTGGTCCTGTCCCTGCAGGTCTTTGCAAACAGTCTCTCTGCAGCCTTCTTGGAGCCCCCTTCAGGTCCTCCCAGGCTGCTCTTAGGTCTGCCTGGAGCCTTCTCTTCTGCAGGCTGAACATCCCCAGCTCCCTCAGCCTGTCCTCACAGCAGAGCTGCTCCAACCCCATGAGCATTTTCATGTCCCTCCTCTGGCCCCTCTCCATCAGGTCCATGTCCTTCCTGTGCTGAGGGCTCCAGCCCTGCACACAGCACTGCAGGTGAGGTCTCCGCAGAGCAGAGCAAAGTGTCAGAATCAGCTCTCTGGCTCTGCTGGCAATGCTGCTTTGGATGCAGCCCAGGCTGCCCTTGGCCTTCTGTGCTGCAAGCTCACACTGCCTGCTCCTGGCCAGCTTCTCATCCCCCAGCACCCCCAAGTCCTTTTCCTCAGGGCTGCTTTCTCTCCCCTCCTCCCCCAGTCTGTATTGACAGTGAGGATTGTTCTGGCCCAAGAGCAGAACCCTGCACTTGTTCTTGTTGAACCTCTTGAGGTCTTTTCCAGTCTAGACAATTCTATCATTACTATCACATGGAGAGAAACTCCTTTGAACTCTCTGACCCAGATTTCAGACACACCAAAACCCCTCCTTTTCATTTGTTTCTCCATCTCCAATTGGAGATCTTTGAGGTTAGGTTACATCCACCAAGACACAGGAACCACCAGAAGAACACCCAAGTGTCATTCATGGCAGCTGCTTCTTAATTGCAAAGAACCTTCAGGACATGAAGTGCACATCAGGTATTGTGGCCTTGCAGGATCTGAAGGGGGCTCCAAGAAAGCTGGGGAAGGACTTTTGAGGGTGTCAGGGAGTGATAGGACTGGGGGGAATGGAGCAAAACTAGAAGTGGGGAGATTCAGATTGGATGTTAGGAAGAAGTTGTTCCCCATGAGGGTGGTGAGAGACTGGCAGAGGTTGCCCAGGGAGGTGGTGGAAGCCTCATCCCTGGAGGTTTTTGCAGCCAGGCTGGATGTGGCTGTGAGCAGCCTGCTGTAGTGTGAGGTGTCCCTGCCCATGGCAGGGGGGTTGGAACTGGATGAGCCTTGAGGTCCCTTCCAACCCTGACTGATTCTATGAGTCTATGATGAAAATGGATGAGCTATCAAAGTAGTGAAACTCTTAATTACCAGCTTTTTTAATTCCAACTGCAGCTTTTTCTTTCCCTTCCCTTTTAATTTGGTTTGTTTAGCCTGGAGAAGAGGAGGCTCAGGGCAGACCTCATTGCTGTTTACAACTACCTGAAGGGAGGTTGTAGCCAGGTCGGGGTTGGTCTCTTCTCCCAGAGAACCAGCACCAGAACAAGAGGACACAGTCTCAAGCTGCACCAGGGGAAGTTTAGGCTGGAGGTGAGGAGAAAGTTCTTCCCAGAAAGAGTAATTGACCATTGGGATGTGTTGCCCAGGGAGGTGGTGGAGTCACCACCCCTGGAGGTGTTTAAAAAAGTTTGGATGTGGCCCTTGGAGCCATGGTTTAGTTGTCAGGAGGTGTTAGGGACTAGATAATAGGTTGGACTTCATAGGGATTAGATAATAGGTTGGATTTCTGGCAGAGGTTGCCCAGGGAGGTGGTGGAAGCCTCATCCCTGGAGGTTTTTGCAGCCAGGCTGGATGTGGCTGTGAGCAACCTGCTGTAGTGTGAGGTGTCCCTGCCCATGGCAGGGGGGTTGGAACTGGATGATCCTTGAGGTCCCTTCCAACCTTATTGATTCTATGATTCTATTTCCAGCTCCTACCTTCCTCTAAAAGAAAGTTACTCATGCTTGCAAAAACCCCCTGTAATTAAAGGAGGAAGACCCCTGCCAGCTCTGCAGCTTTGCTTTCTGTACACCAGTCAGAAACCAGCACACTCAGGACCCATCCTGCTGAGCTCTCCTCATTACGGCAGGGCAAACAAAGATGTTTGCTTTATGTTCTCTCAATAATTACATCTGATCTGCCTCACTGAGGATCTCCTGCTAACAACAAGAAGTATGAAGTGTTTCAATGGGGGTCACCCTCTAGCTGGTTTATTTTCATTTCAAACACAGCAGAGAACTCCTTTTATTTCTAATATTTTTTTAACTACCAAAGCAAGAAGCAGCGTAGCTTCCCTTCTCAAGCCTGCTCTGCAACCATCAGCCAATTAGACATCAACTGCAAGCTCAGCTAGCAATTCATCCTCATTTACCAATGAGCACATAGCACAATATGCTTCCCCTAACCCTTCCTGTGTTCTGTGACCTCTGTTACGCACAGAAGAACCTCCAAGGTTCAGCAAAGTGAGTGCCATGATTTATTTATTTTAATTTCTTTTTTTTTTTCCCCTTCTTTGTCTCAATCTGCGTGTTTCAGACTGAAAAAAAGAATGAGGCCTGTCTCTGGAAATGGGTGGAAAAAGAGTTTCTTCACATGAGGCAGCATGGGCTGAAAACAACCTCCATAAACCTTAGCAAGGACTGTGGACTGCTTGGGAGCTCTGAAAAATCAAAATCAATTGTCACTTGAAAGGATAATATTTTCAACTACATCATTTCATACAGTCCCAGCATGGAAGGGGTTGGAAGGAACCTCTGGAGGTCATCCAGTCCAACCCCCCTGCTAAAGCAGGGCACCCACAGCAGCTTGCCCAGGATCACAATGGCCAGGGGGGGTTGGAATCTCTTCAGACAAGGAGACTCCACAACCTCTCTGGGCAGCCTGCTCCAGGCCTCCAGCATCCTCACACCAAACCAGTTTCTCCTCATGTTCAGGTGGGTTCCAGTTTGTGCCCCTTGCCCCTTGTCCTGTCCCTGGGCACCACTGACAAGAGCCTGCCCCCAGCCTCTTGCCCCCCACCCTTTATCTCTTGCTGAGCATTGCTCAGATCCCCTCTGGGGCTGCTCTTCTCCAGGCTCACCAGCCCCAGGGCTCTCAGCCTTTCCTCCTCACAGAGATGCTCCAGGCCCCTCAGCATCTCTTTAGCCTCCATTGGACTCTCTCCAGCAGTTCCCTGTCTCTATTGAACTGGGGAGCCCAGAACTAGACCCAGCTCTGGCCTCACTAGGACAGAGTAGAGGGGGAGTAGAATCTCCCTCAGCATTCTGGCCACACTCTTCTTAATGCACCCCATTGGTCTTCTTGGCCACAAATTTACTAAAGAATTATTCAAGCATTAAAATATTCTACAGGTTAAAGATCAAAGCATCCAGCTTCAGCTCACACTTTGGGGCTGGATTAGAGGAAAGTGACTTGAGTTTGCCATGCCCTGGAACTTGTTCCATAGCTGATTTCTAATATTCATAAGATCATAGAACAGCTTAGGCTGGAAGATCCCCCTCTACTCCACTCTGCTGAGACCCCACCTGGAGCTCTGTGTCCAGTTCTGGAGTCTCTAGTGCAGGAAGGATCTGGAGGTGCTGGAAGGTGTCCAGAGAAGGGCCATGAGGATGAGCAGAGGGCTGGAGCTGCTCTGCTCTGGAAACAGACTGAGAGAGTTGGGGTTGTGCAGTCTGGAGAAGAGAAGGCTCCCAGGAGACTTTCTTGTGGCCTTCCAGGATCTGAAGGGGGCTACAAGAAAGCTGGGGAGGGACTTCTGAGGGTGTCAGGGAATGATAGGACTGGGGGGAATGGAGCAAAACTAGAAATAGATTCAGATTGGATGTTAGGAAGAAGTTGTTCCCCATGAGGGTGGTGAGAGACTGGCACAGGTTGCCCAGGGAGGTGGTGGAAGCCTCATCCCTGGAGGTTTTTGCAGCCAGGCTGGATGTGGCTGTGAGCAACCTGCTGTAGTGTGAGGTGTCCCTGCCCATGGCAGGGGGGTTGGAACTGGCTGAGCCTTGAGGTTCCTTCCAACCCTAACAGTTCTATGACTCTATGAATGCATCCAGGAGGGTTTTTAATGCCTCCCGAGAAGGAGACTCCACAACCTCTCTGGGCAGCCTGCTCCAGGGCTCTGGCACCCTCACACCAAAGAAGTTTCTCCTCCTGTTGAGCTGAAACCTTCTCTGTTCCAGTTTGTCTCCATTGTTCCTTGGCTTATTGCTATGCACCACCCAAAAGAGCCTGGCCCCCTCCCCTTGCCCCCTAGCCCTCAGCTCTTGATGGACATCTCTTCCTCTGCAAATTACTGAGGGCTCAGCTTCTTGAAGCTATAACTAAACAATTACTTCATAGCTTTTTACTACAGCTTCCAGACTGGCTCCAGCACTGATCCCTGAGGCACTCCACTAGTCCCTGGCCTCCACTTGGCCATGGACCCATTGACAGCCACTCTTTGGGTGCAGCCACCAAGCCAGATCTTTATCCGCTGAATGGTCCATCCATCAAACCCAGACTGCAGCAGTTTGGCACTGCCCTTCATGAAGCCATGCAGAGTGGGTCTCATCACCTGGCTGTCCTGCTTCTTTCCTGGTTTTTCCTCAGAACATGAAGAGGCAAATTGCAAGGCATGGTAAGAACATCTCTTGCTCACCAAGTCTTTGGCATGATGTCAGCAAAGAAAGTTGCCTCTCTCATCTCAAGCACACATTTGACCTTGGGAAAAGCTCAGTGTTGAGTGGGACCAAAGGGATCAGGAAATGCACCATTGTTTCCAAGGCAGTTTTCAATTACTTTGATGAGTAATTACCATGCTAATTAAGAGGAAAAAAAAACAAACCCAAACAACCCAAAACTCAGGACTCAGAACGTGATGAAATAATAAGCTGCTGTGCACTCACTGCATTGGAAGGATTAAGGAGGTCACAGTGGAGCTGGAGCAGAAAGGTGCAGAGAAGAGAGGCTCTGTTATGATTGGAGATGTTTGTTTATCTCTTGAAGTGAAAAAGATACTTCAGATACATCTGGGGAAGAGCTGGGTCAGGCCAAATGTTTATACAAAGAGTACTGTAGGGAAATGTAGGTTTGGGGCAGGATTCCCTCCACACAGGACAGGAAATAAAGCACAAGCAGTCTGCAGTCAGCTTGAGAAGTTCAGAGTCTGGCAGGCAAATAATCCTAGGATCACAGGAGCAGAGGATGTTAGGGGTTGGAAGGGATCTCTGGAGATCTTCCAGTCCAACCCCCCTGCCACAGCAGGAGCACAGAATCCAGCACAGGTCACACAGGAACACATCCAGACAGGGCTGGAAAGGCTCCACAGAAGGAGACTCCACAACCTCTCTGGGCAGCCTGTTCCAGGGCTCTGGGACCCTCACAGTGAAGAAGTTCCTCCTCATGTTGAGGTGGAACCTCCTGTGCTGCAGTTTCCATCCCTTCCCCTTGTCCTATCCCAGGGTGCAACTCAGCAGAGCCTGTCCCTGTCCCCTCCCTCTTGACCCCCAGCCCTCAGCTATTGATAGACATTGATCAGATCCCCTCTCAGCCTTCTCCTCTGCAGACTGAACAGCCCCAGGGCTCTCAGCCTCTCCTCCCCAGGCAGTGCTCCAGTACCTTCAGCATCCTTGGAGCCCTCCCTTCGTCTCTCTCCAGCAGATCCCTGTCCCTCTTGAGCTGGGGAGCCCAGAACTGGATGCAATATTCCAGGGGAGGTCTCAGAAGGGCAGAGTAGAGGGGGAACCTCCCTGGCTCTGCTGGACACACTCCTCTGAATGCAGCCCAGGACCCCATTGGCCTTCCTGGCCACCAGGGCACATTGCTGTCCTATGGATAATCCTTAAATTATTATAATAATCAGGAGGTTTTTTTGGCCTGGCTAAAGCTTGGCATTATTTGCTCTCAGCTATTGAGCTCATATCTGCTATTGAGAGAACTTGAAATCATTATTTCCATTTCCTGGGGTTACTCTCACACAACTGTAAAAACCTAGAGCTTGACATCTTGTCCTGCTTTGAGCTAGTCCAGAGCTAATCCTGCTCAGTGCTGTGACTTCTCAGCTCAGGCTCTGCTCACTGAGGGCACTTGCTGAAGCTCAGGGCAGCTTTGCACAGCCAGGAGCTGCTCCTAGCAGGGAGAAGCTGATGAGGAGAGCTCCTGCCAAGGGCTGGGCTGCAGAAAGGCTCTGCCTGAGACTTGCTCCTCTGCAGACCAAGGGCACTGCCACAGCTTGTGCCCCACCTTGGGCTGCAGGAAGGCAGAGGTGGCAGCTGTGGGGAGGAGCAGACAGGAGAGGTGACCCTCAAGTGCCCACCAAGGGATTGCATCCATGGATGGCATCTTCAGGAGAAAGCTGAGGGATCACCAGGGTCAAGCCTCTCTTTCAATGGCCAACTTTGTCCATTCTATCAGAGGAAGCAAGGAGCAGAAGAAAAGCCTTTGTGGCACAGAACATCAGGGCCATAGAAGGGGAACAAAGCTGGTGAGGGGTTTGGAGAGCATGTCTTCTTATGAGCAGAGGCTGAGGGAACTGGGATTGGGTAGCCTGAAGAAGAGAAGGCTAAGAGGAGACCTCATTACTCCCTACAGCGACCTGAGAGGAGGTTGCATTGAGGTGGGGTTGGCTTCTCCTGCCAAGTAACTAACAATAAAACAAAAGATAATGACCTCAAGCTGTTCCAAGGCAGGTTTAGGTTGAATATTAGGAAGAATTTCTTTGCTGCAAGAGTGGTCAGGGATTGGAACAGGCTGCCCAAGGAGGTGATGGAGTCTCCTTCTCTGGAAACTTTCAAGACCCCATCTGGATGCCTTCCTGTGCAACCTGTGCTGGATTCTCTAGTCCTGCTCTGGCAGGGGGGTTGGACTTGACAATCTCTGGAGGTCCCTTCCAACCCCAAACATCCTCTGATCCTGAGGTGGAGTCACCATCCCTAGAGGTGTTCAAGACATGAGTAGATGTGGCACTTTGGGACATGGTCTAGTGGTCATGGTGGGTAGAAGGTTGGGTTTGATGGTCTTAGAGGTCTTTTCCAACCCTTCTGAGTCTGTGGTTCCATAAGATAACCACAGAGGTTCTTTGTGGCACAGACTGATCTGCTTTGTTATACAGTCAGAAGGAGTTCTCACTCTCTAGCCCTATTCTTTTCCTGTGGGTAACATAAACCTACCAAATAATCAAAACTTTAACACTGAAATCCTTGAATTACACTTTTCCACTTCAGGCCTATCACAGAGGCTTCTGCTGATGAATAGATCTCCAGGGCTATACATGACAGCTGTTCAGAGGACCTGCTTCTGCTGCAGGAGAAAAAGAAAAGAATGAAACCTCTCCTCTCCATTGGAAGCTGCCAGGTGAAGTTTGATCCACTCACTGTAATTACCACCACTGGCTGCTGGCCAAGGCATTATGAGCATTAGCACTTCAAATTATGATGTAGATCAAATTAACATTTCAAAGAGACATTGCTGGAGCCCTGCCATTAATCTTCTTGGGATACACCTTCTGAAAAAAAAAAAAAGAAAAAAAACAAACCAAACCAAACTAAAGAGACTTTGTAATGCTGTTAAAGATATCCCACTTGGGCTGGACCACTTCTATTCAATCTATTCATCAGTGACCTGGGTGAGGGCACAGAGGGCACTGTCAGCAAGTTTGCTGCTGGCACCAAACTGGGTGGAGTGGCTGCCACAGGAGGGTTGTGCTGCCATTCAGCCTGACTGAGACAGGCTGAGAGCTGGGCAGGGAGAAATGGAAGGAAATTCAACAAGGGCAAGGGGAGAGGCTTGCAGCTGGGAAAGAACAACCTCATGGAGCAGGAGAGGTTGGGGACTGAGCTGCTGGAGAACAGTGAAGGGGAAAGGGACCTGGGGTTGCTGGTGGATGGGAGGTTGCCCATGAGCCAGCAATGTGCTCTGGTGGCCAAGAAGGCCAATGGCATCCTGGGGGGGATTAGAAGGGCTGTGGTGAGTAGGTGGAGAGAGGTTCTCCTGCCCCTCTACTCTGCCCTGCTGAGACCACATCTGGAATATTGTGTCCAGTTCTGAGCCCCTCAGTTCAGGAAGAACCTCAGGAAACTACTGGAGAAAGCATGGTCTCAGCCAGACAGCTTTGCTCTGCTTTTACCAAAGAATAACTCTGGCAAATAAAACACAGCCCCCTCTGTTTGCTGGGGGTACAGGTACTTCACCTGATTGCTGATCTCATTCATAGAAGCAGAGAATATTAGAGGTTGGAAGGGACCTCCAGAGATCATTGAGTCCAACCCCCCTGCCAAAGCATGGTCATTCTAGAGCAGCTCACACAGGAACACATCCAGGTGGGTCTTGGAAGTCTCTAGAGAAGGAGACTCCACAACCTCTCTGGGAAGCCTGCTCCAGGGCTCCAGCACCCTCGTGTTGAGGTGGAACTTCCTGGGTTCTAAATTAGTATCCATTGCCCTTTGTCCTATCACAGGACACCACTGCAAAGAGCCTGGCCCCTGCCTGCTGACAGCCACCTCCAGGTGTTTAGAAACATTCATAAGATCTCCTCTCAGTCTTCCCTTCCCTACACAGCCCCTTGTCTCTCAGCCTTTCCTCATCAGACAGATGTTCCAAATCTGCTTCTGCCCAGGGACACATCATTTGTGACTCCTTTCCTTTGTGTGCCTCTCCTCCTCATTGCCTTCCTCTGTTTTCCTCTTCCCTCCTCCCCTAGAATCTTCTTTTCCCTTCCCTCCTAACTGGCTCTGCAGCATTGTTCTGTTTCTTTTGCTGGTATTTTTATATTGGGTTCTGTGAGCCAGAGCAGGGTTTTGAAGCCAAAATATTTCAGCTAATAGTCTAAAAGACAGATGGCAGAGTCTGAAGTGTTCTAGTGAGGACAGTCTCTTACTAGCAGTCAGCACAGGGAGGAAGCAAAAGGTTGCCAGAAACCATCTCCCACAAAGTTTTGGAAGCATGTAGAAACACCAGGAAATCCTAGAGAGTGTTTGGAAACTCCCTGGCACAAAGAATCAAAGCAGCAGAGAGCAGCTGTGAGCACATGAAAGGAAGGCAAAGAGGTTAAGGCCTGTCTCCACCACTGCTGCCATCAATAATCCCCCAACCCTCTCTTTCTTCTCCATATGGGAACGTTCTGGTCAAAGCTACTATCTGTTTACAGCTTGCAGGCTCTCCCCACCTGGCTTTACCACTTTATTATCACCTCTGATCAAGTGGGCAAAGGAAAGAACAGGAAGGACTCACTGTGCTTTACTAGAAATAAACAGCCCTGCTGGAAAGCAGCTCCATGGAGAAAGACCTTGGAGTGCTGGTGGGCAGCAAGTTCTGCATGGGACAGCAATGTGCCCTGGTGTCCAAGAGAGCCAAAGGCATCCTGGGGGGCAGCAAGAAAAGTGTGGCCAGCAGGGCTGGGGAGGTTCTGCTCCCCCTCTGCTCTGCCCTGCTGAGACCACAGCTGCAATCCTGTGTCCAGTTCTGGGCTCCCCAGTTCAAGAGAGACAGAGACCTGCTGGAGAGAGTCCCAGGGAGAGGCAGGAGGATGCTTAGGGGACTTGAGCATCTCCCCTGGGAAGAGAGCCTGAGAGCCCTGGGGCTGTTTAGTGTGGAGAAGAGAAGGCTGAGAGGGATCTGATCAATGTCTATCAAGAGCTGAGGGGTGGGGGGCAAGTGGAGGGGGCCAGGCTCTTGTGGGTGGTGCACAGTGATAGGACAAGGAACAATGGAGACAAACTTGAGCAGAGAAGGTTTCAGCTCAACAGGAGGAGAAACTTCTTTGGTGTGAGGGTGCCAGAGCCCTGGAGCAGGCTGCCTAGAGAGGTTGTGGAGTCTCCTTCTCTGGAGGCTTTCAAACCCCACCTGGATGCATTCCTGTGCAGACTGCCCTGGGTGATGCTGCTCTGGCAGGGGGGTTGGACCTGATGATCTCTGGAGGTCCCTTCCAACCTCTGCTATACTGTGAGACTGTGATAACCTCAGGGCAAAGCTCAAGGGCAGAAAGATTTGGAAGTCAGCCTTCTCCCCAGAGAGTTCTGAGGAGCACTGGCTTGGAGTAGGTAGCCTGTCCGGTTGCTTTTCTTCCTTACAGACTCCAACCATCAACCCAACACCACCATGGCCATCAATCCATGTCCCCAGAGTGCCATGGCCACAGGTTTCATGAACACCTCCAGGCATGGTGACTCCACCACCTCCCTGGGCAGCCTGTTCCAATCCCTGACCAAAAAAAAAAAACAAAAACCAAAACCCTGTTCCTAATCTCCATTCTCTTAAATATTCCTTTTCTCCAAAGTCTGAAAGCTCTGAAAGCAGACACAGATGAGAACAAGAACCACATGGCCCCACCATAAGGAGAGTAGGTGGGACATATTAAAATGGAGACATTTATTTTCTCATGTGTATTTCCTCACTGCCCCTCCCGGATGCACCCTCCCATCTCCTCCACTCAGATATTTCTAGGCACTCACCCACCTCATTTGTTGTTGTGTTTTCCAGTGTGTAAATGAAGCCTCCATTTGCTACTGGACAATAAACCTGGACTAGAAATTGCATCCTGGCCCATCTTTCATCATTTCATGGGAAGCTGCACCCTAACAAATAGCAAACTTTGCTGCTGCCTCTCTCACAACTTCCCAAGCTTTAAAAAGAAACAAAACAAAAAAAAAAAAGGGGGAGGGGGGGAACAAAAGGAAAAAAAATAAAAGAAAAAAAAAATCAATCTTGTGCTAATTGACCTGGATTGGTAATTTTCTGTGAGCTGTGACACAATTGCTTACAAACTGCACATGATGGGGTTTGAACTCTTGGCATTGCAATCAGCTTCTGCCACCTGCTTCAGACTCCTCCCTCCATGACACAGAGGAAGCCCCAGCACAGCAGCTCTGCCAAAAACAGGAGGGAAAATCCAAGTGTGCCAAGGGCATAAAGGAAAGGATTAACCCCATGTTTTCTGTCTCACCCTCCAGCTTTCCTCCCTCCTGTTTTCCAGGAGGACCCTCAACTGCCCACCAAGGGATTCCATCCAAGGATCAAGCTGAGGAAACAGCAGGATCAAGCTGCTTCTTCACTGGCCACTGTCCCAGGAGGACTCTGTCCCTTCTGCCTTTGATCCAGGCCTGTGCATTCCTGAATCTAGTCCCAAATTCCAGCTTCTGATTCTGGTTCCCATCTGCTATTGAGTCCAGTCTGGGACTTCCCCAGTGCCTGCCCCAGCATCAGTGGTGCCACTGGTGACATCATTGCCATCAGGGGTTGGCTTCCATATTGCTTTGTGTCTCTGTGTCTCTATTCCATTGGATTGTTCTTCTTTCCATCCCAGCTGGTTTAGTTTCTTTCCCAGCCCATCTCTCCCTTCTTCCCTTTCTCTTCCCTTTGGGAAGGCAGAGGGCTTCACAGAGAGCCTCTGGCACTGATGTAGTGCCTGGCACAGCCCTGAGCCTTGACACCATTCAACAGAGTAATTTAGTTTGGATATACTTTAGGTGTAGTATTTGATACATGCAATATATCTGCAAATGTAAGAATCTCATGAATGCATTCTGAGCTGGAAAAAAAAAAAAAAAACAACAAGCTAATTGCATGCCTGGCATCAGACAGCTGATAAGGTATCAATAGTTTCAGTTGGAGAAGACCTCAATGATCATTGAGTCCAACCATCAGCCTACCACTACCAGGGCCATTAAATCCTGTCCCAAAGTGCCATGGCCAGACATTTCTTGAAATCCTTTTTCTGTGGGGCAAAAAAAAAACAAAACCCAAACAACTAGAAATGGGTAGATTCAGACTGGATGTCAGGAAGAAGTTGTTCCCCGTGAGGGTGGTGAGAGACTGGCAGAGGTTGCCCAGGGAGGTGGTGGAAGCCTCATCCCTGGAGGTTTTTGCAGCCAGGCTGGATGTGGCTGTGAGCAACCTGCTGTAGTGTGAGGTGTCCCTGGCCATGGCAGGGGGGTTGGAACTGGATGAGCCTTGAGCTCCCTTCCAACCCTGACAATTCTGTGATTCCAAGTACAGCACTGAACAAATATGACCTTACACATTATTACCTTTGCACTTTCTAGCAACACATTATGGCAGACGCAGACCCTTCAGTGCTCAACTCTTCCTACTTAATGGTAAAACAAATGCTTAACATTAATCCTTCATATAATAGAATCACTTCCAGTGGAGTCCTATGTCCAATTCTGGGCTCCCCAGTTCAAAGGAGACAAGGAACAGAGTCCAGAGGATGTTACAAAGATGCTGAAGTGCCTGGAGCATCTCTGTGAGGAGGAAAGACTGAGAGACCTGAGGCTGTTGAGCCTGGAGAAGAGCAGCCCCACAGGGGATGAAATGGTGGAGGGGAAGAGGATGTGGCAGAGAAAACAAGGAACAAAGAGCACAATTGGAATCCAGGAGATTCCACCTGAACATGAGGAGGAAATTCTTTGGTGTGAGGGTGCCAGAGCCCTGGATCACGCTGCCCAGATCGGTTGTGGAGTCTCCTTCTCTGGAGAGATTCAAACCCACCTGGACACAACAATTCTGGAAAACCTGCTGTGGGTGACCCTGCTTTTAGTAGTGGGGTTGGACTGGATGATCTCTAGATCCCTTCCAATCCCCAGCATGCAGGCATTCTGAATTTCAGTGCCATGGAGCCAGAAATTGCATTGCACATTGGAAATAAAATGCTGACCCAGGAGGAGACTACAAGATTCCATGTTGTGGGAAAAGAAGGAGTGAGGGAACAGAAAGGAGCATAATTTACCAAACTAGATGAGTAAAGCCACCCCTAAAATAGCTCTGCTGAAAGCAAGGTGGAGGGCTATTTCCAGCAAGGAGGAATTCAGGCCAGAAATATCACTTGTTGGACTGCATTAGCAAACAGAGCTTTGCAGCTGGGAAAATTGCTTGGATACATAGCAGGGAAGAGAATTAAAGTCAAAGTCTTTCAAGGCCACTTGCCTCAGATTTCTGTAATGAACTTGGGACATGTTACACCTGCAGTGTTCCCTGCTGGAGTGACTCCCATCACTTGCATCACTAAACAAAGGCAGGGAAAGGAGATGTGCTGTAAAGAGATTAAGTGATGGAATTAAGGAGAGGTGGGGAGGAAAAAGGGAGAATGACTATCTAGACAACCTGAGAGTCAGCAGTCCAGGTAAGAACTCAGGCAAACACATTGACCTTCTCTCCCATGCCATGAGGGAATGGTGAGAAACAAGTGAGTTGCCACATTCAGGGTGGCATAGGTGAAGAATCCAAAGGCCTTTTCCATGCTTCATCCAAAACCATCGGGATAAAGACAACGGAGGGGGGAGGGGAAAATCAGCACTTTAAAAAGAAGGGAGGAAAAAAAAGAGGGCCTGGGCTTGATTTAGTAAATCTGCAATCCCAGACCTCCTCGAGGAAGTTTTGTGGCCTGTATCAGAAAGGAGAAGAGGGGAGGTAGAATCACAGCATCACAGGATGGTAAGGGTTGGAAGGGACCTCTGGAGGTCATCGAGTCCAAGCCCCAGCAGTTGTGAACCTGAGGCACTAATAGTGCCAGTAAATTCTGGCTAGCTGCTGCTCTCAGAGTACTTCCTGCTGCTGTTGTGTTTACAAAGCACTGCTAATGGAAGAGATTCTCACAGAAATGTGTCACCAAGTCCATCAACCTAACCCCACCATGGCCATTAAACCATGTCCCACAGTGCCATGGCCAGAGGTTTATAGAGCTCCTCCAGGGATAGTGACTCCACCACCTCCTTGGGCAGCCTGTTCCAATCCCTGACCACTCTGGCAGGAAAGAAATTTGTCCTAGTGTCCAACCTAAACATCACCTGGAATGTTGTGTCCAGTTTTGGGCTCCCCAGTTCAAGAGAGACAAGGATCTGCTGGAGAGAGTCCAACCAGGATGCTGAAGGGACTGGAGCATGTGCCCTACGAGGAGGGACTGAGAGCCCTGGGGTGCTTTAGTCTGGAGAAGACAAGACTGAGAGGGGATTTAATAAATGTCTATAATTATCTGAGGGCTGAATGTCAAGAGGGAGAGGACAGGCTCTCCTCAGTTGGACCCTTGGATAGGAGAAGGGGCAATGGGTACAAACTCCAGCACAGGAGGTTCCGCCTTAACATAAGGAGGAACTTCCTCACTGTGAGGGTCCTAGAGCACTAGAACAGTGTGATGGTTTTAAGACTGTCTTTTTAATTTTTCTTCTCACAAGATTTGAGCAGAGAAAGTGAAAGGATGTAAATAAATCCCTCTTGGGTCTAAGAAAGCAAAATAATGATTATTCTAAACACTTCCATTGGGGAGAGAGAGAAATGTTTAAGAATCTCTACTCAAAACAAGGTTGGGGAGTTGGGCAGTCTCAGTTTGCTTGGCTTCTGTCTGCTGCTGCTTCTTTTCTGGCTGATGATAAGACACTGACCTTGGCAAGCTAAGTCTAACAGCCTCTCAGCTTCTTGACTCTCTGCCTTCTGCCAGGTGGGTCTGGGGGGATTCCTTCTGGCTGAGGGGGGGAGGCCCCTTGGGGGAAGGCCCCTTGAGGGAAGCAAAGGGGGCTTGGTTGTGCTTTTCTGTTGATTGTACCTATTTGTAAATGTTGTGACTAGTGTCTATTTGTACACATTCATTGCATTGCATCATAGATTGTAGTTCTGCTTGTCAATACAGCTTGCATTTGCTTCCAGACTGAGCTAGCCTGGTTAGTGTGGGTATGGGAAGGGAATTTCAGCTCTCACACTGTTACAAACAGGCTGCCCAGAGAGGTTGTGGAGCCTCCTTCTCTGGAGCCTTTGCAGCCCTGCCTGGATGTGTTCCTGTGTGACCTGTGCTGGATTCTCTGGTCCTGCTCTGGCAGGGGGGTTTGAACCTGATGATCTCCAAAGGATCCTTCCAACCCCTAACATCCTATGATCATCCCCTGGTACAATTTCAACCCCTTTCCTCTGATTCTATCACCTGATACTAGGGAGAAGAGACCAACCCCCACCTCATTTAGGTTCTTTGCTTTCAGAAAGTATCCCTCATTCAGGAAGAAGACACAGGCAGCCTGGCTTAGCTTTCAGAATTCACCTCAAGAGTGCCAAGTGTGCTTGGACAAGAAGGAGCCGTCCAGGCGGTGGGCAACAGCAGTGATGCAGAGCCAGCCCTCCAGCCAGCTACTCTCCTCCAGGAGCTGTTAAAGCCACCACCTGCCTTTGTCACACCTTGTTTGAGACAATAGACTCATTAAGGGCTATTAGCCCTGCCCTGCCAACCCATTGTTTAGGGATGACAGAGTCTTTGGGCTACCACAGGTGTCAAAGTGGCTGGGAAGCAAGTGAACTACTCTGGACTTCCAGAGAGCTTTTAAGGGATCTGCTTGGGATGAAGCCCAGGAGAGAAGAGGGCCTCAAGAGAGCTGGTCAATATTCAAAGACCATCACCTCCAAGTGGTGCATCCCAAGAAAGAAGCAGGCAGGTGAGAGGGCCAGGAGGCCAGCGTGGCTGAATGAGGTCACAGAATCACAGAATGTTAGGGGCTGGAAGGGAGCTCCAAAGCTCATCCAGTCCAACCCCCCTGCCAGAGCAGGAGCACCTAAAGCAGGTCACACAGGAACACAGCCAGGCAGGGCTTGAATATCTCCAGAGAGGGAGACTCCACAACGCCCCTGGGCAGCCTCTTCCAGGCTTCTCTCACCCTCACAGGGAAAAAAAATTTCCTCCTGTTTCCATGGAACTTCCTCTGCCTCAGCTTCCACCACTGCCCCTTGTACTGGCATTGGGCATCACCCAGCAGAGCCTGGCTCCAGCCTCTGGGCACTCCCCCTGCACATCTTCAGCACCAGCAATGAGGTCACCCTCAGGCTCCTCCTCTCCAAGCTCCAGAGCCCTCAGCTCCCTCAGGCTCTCCTCCTAAGGAAGATCTTCCACTGCCTGCAGCATCTTTGTGATTCTGTACTGGACTCTCTCAAGCAGTTCCCTGAGGTCCTTCCTGAGCTGAGGGGCCCAGAACTGGACACAATCTTCCAGATGTAGCCTCAGCAAGGCAGAGTAGAGGGGCAGGAGAACCTCTCTCCACCTACTCACCACAGCCCTTCTAATCCCCCCCAGGATGCCATTGGCCTTCTTGGCCACCAGAGCACATTGCTGGCTCATGGGCAACCTCCCATCCACCAGCACCCCCAGGGCCTTTTCCCCTTCCCTGCTCTCCAACAGGGCAGTCTCCTACCTATACCTATATCCAGGTCATCCTGGATTTACTCAGGAAATGAAAAAAACCCACACCAGAGTCCATAGGGAATGGAAGTGAGAAATGTGCCACATGAGAGGACTACAAAGAAGTTGTCCTGGCAGCCAGAGATCAAGCCTCTAGACCTGGTTCAGGAGAAAAAGGAATCATTCTAGCCAGCATTCAGAGCCTGCTGTAGGACTTCACCTGCTGCTTATTTAGTGTCTAAAGCAGTGGGGGACAGAGCCAACTCTAATAGTTGTTGCTAATTCGGTTTTTAAAGAGCTGGCTGGGAATTTGCAGCTAAAAGATGACTGTGCCAAACTCTGCAGAGTTGGCCAGATTTGTAACTGCTTGGTTGTGTGGCTGAAACTGATGGAAATAATATTAAAATGTGGCATTATTATTTGGCTGTATTAGTAGCTACTGCTCACTGCTAGTTATGCATTAAAAGCTCCCAGTGCTAACTTATTACTGCCCAGGGAATATTTATTTGTGATGTGTATTCTGCTTTCTGATTGCTCCCTGGTTTCAGGGCTGCAAGAGACTAAATCATAGAATCATAGAATCCTAGAATCACAGAATCATACAATCATAGAATCATACAATCATACAATCATACAAATAATACAGTCATACAAATAATATAATCATACAATCATAGACTCAACAAGGTTGGAAAAGACCTCAGAGATCATCCAGTCCAACCTATCACCCAGCACCTCATGACTAACACAACCATGGCTCCAAGTGCCACCTCCAATCCTTTTTTGAACACCTCCAGGGATGGTGACTCCACCACCTCCCTGGGCAGCACATCCCAAGGGAAAATTACTCTTTCTTCAAAGAACTTTCTCCTCACATCCAGCCCAAACCTCCCTTGGCACATCTTGAGACTGTGTCCTCTCTTTCTGTCCCTGCTTGCCTGGGAGCAGAGCCCAACCCCCACCTGGCTACAACCTCCCTTCAGGCAGTTGTAGAGAGCAATGAGGTCTGCCCTGAGCCTCCTCTTCTCCAGGCTAAACACCCCCAGTTCCCTCAGCCTCTCCTCACAGGGCTGTGCTCCAGACCCCTCCCCAGCCTTGCTGCCCTTCTCTGGACACCTGCCAGCATCTCAACATCTTGCTGACACTGAGGAGCCCACAACTGGACACAGCACTCAAGGTGTGGCCTAAGCAGTGCTGAGCACAGGGCAGAATGACTTCCCTGCTCCTGCTGGCCACACTCTTGCTGATGCAGGCCAGGATGCCACTGGCCTTCTTGGCCACCTGGCCACACTGCTGGCTCCTCTTCAGCTGCTGTCCTCCAGCACCCCCAGGTCCCTCTCTGCCTGGCTGCTCTCCAGCCACTCTGTCCCCAGCCTGTAGCACTGCCTGGGGTTGTTGTGGCCAAAGTGCAGAACTTAGCACTCAGACTTGTTCAATCTCATCCCATTGGACTCTGTCCATCTGTCCAGCCTGGCAAGGTCCCTCTGCAGAGCCTTCTACCCTCTAACAGATCCACACCTGCCCTCAGCTTGGTGTCATCTGCAAACTTACTGATGGTGGACTCAATCCCCTCATCCAGATCATCAATAAATCTTGTCTCTCTCCATATGAATCAACAAAGAGAAAATCATTTTTGCTCCTCCCCCAGGGATGGGATGGTGAAAAGAGCCTTTGGAAGGCCCAACAGGTAGATCAGGTTGTTGGGAAGGACTGTGCCCATCTGTGGTAGTTTTAGGCTGAGCCTTTACAATTTTCCACAGACCTTGAACAGAAAGTGGTAGTATGTAAATGAATGACCTTTGGGTGTAAAGAAGGAAAATAATGACAAGTTCTGAAAAGTCCCTTTGGAGAGGTTATCTGCCATAAGATCTGGTTTGCAAACCAATCTCTCTCTCTTTTTGCTTCTTTGGCTCTGGCTGATGCTTCTCCTGGCTTTACTGACCCTGACTGCATTGCTTTGGTTGTGGCTGTTAGTGAATATTTTGTACACATTCATTGCATTCCATTGTAGATTTTAGTTCTGCTTGTAAATGCAGCTTCCATTTGCTTCCACCTGAGCTGGGCTGGCAAAGTTAATGCTGGGGGGGAATTCTCAACCCACCACACCACCCAGGTGGACAAAAGAAACCTGATGCAGGTGGGCATAGGGAAATTTGGGTTTCTCCCTCCCAGGGGGAGGGGTCCCCTGGGTCAAAAGTCTATTCCACTCCCCCTGCCTATCCAGCAAAGCCTATTTAAAAGGAGCCACTTTCCTGGTTTGCTTTCTTTCCCCTGCACCTCACCTGCTCTTCAGAGGTCTTTTGCTGCTCCTGCTTCCTGCTGTTTCCAGACTTCCCAGGACTGCATCCAAACAGAATCTAAATTACATCAAGGGAACCCAATGTTTTGTGTATTTTTCTATTTACCCTTTTCCTTATACCTTTGTAACCTTCCCTGTTACTCAAATGCTATATATATATATATATATATATATATATATATATATATATATATATATATATATATATATATTGTTTAAAATTACCTTTTTTTTTACTTCCAAACTGATTCCAGACCATTTCTTTTGTGATTTTTACCTCTCCTTTCTCCTGCCTAATTTTACTTTTACCCTAACTGGTAAGAGGAGAGGGGTGGCAAATCTAAATCTGTTCCATTTGGGCTTTTGGGCACTGGGAAAACCTTAAACCACAACAAGGACCTGCCTGATGGGTCAGCTCTGCCCAGCTGATAGCACACCTGGCAGTCACTGATGCAGCAATGTGACTGGGCTGTGGGCCAGGGGGAGCTGCCATTAACTGAATAAAAGACTCTGAGCCCTAGCAACTCAGATAGAGAGAAAAAAAAAAAAAAAACAGAAAAAGAGAAAAAAAGACATCACCATGCAACCTGGAAGCAGCAGACCAGGAACCCTCTCTCTGTGCTCTAAGTTTTGCCTGCTGTAAGAAGAAAAGAAGAACTCCTGGAGAAGAGAAGAATTCTTTCGTGAAGGTATCACATGCTGCAGGATGCTCAGAGAAGGACTTGGACTTTGGAATCTCTCCCTCCCTCCTTCCAGGTAGGACAGCACAGCCAACAAGGATCACATCTCCTGCAAGCCGAAGTGGCAACAGCCTTCTTCAGACGCAAATTGTCTTGGGGCTGGGGGCAGGGGGAGGTGGTGGCAATATAATTCCTTCTGCTCTTTCTCTCTCTCTCCATTTTTCCTCTCTCTCCCTTCTTCTGCCCCATCCACTTTATTCTCTCAATAAGTAGCTTGGCTTTGAATTTTTAGCCTCATTTGTGTCTTTAATTTCACAACAGGGCAATGTTCAGAAAAGAACAGAGGCTCTCACCCCCTCTGGGCCAAGACAGAGTGGGTAGGAAAGAGATTTCAGCCCCCAGGTTTCATTTTAGAGGGATGCTTAAATTTCTTCCTCTATGACAAATCCAAGCAGCCACCCAAGACTCATTCTTGGATCTGTAAGATGGTCAATGGAAAGAGCAAGCTGACATGCAAATCTGCTGTGCAACTGCCACCACCTTTGAACCCTCCTAACCAAGGAAACTGTGTGTAGGGAACACCTTCAGCACCTTCCCCCTCACTGAATGTCACAAGTTACAGGAAGCTCTGCAAGCCACTCTGTCTAAACCTCACATAACCAACACATGCTTGACAAAAGTGAAAACCAGGAGCAGTCAGCATGGTTTTCCCAAGGGCAAGTCAGGTTTGACCAAGCTGATAACCTTCTGTGAGACCATCACCAGGTGGATAGGTGGATAGGTGATGGTAGAGCAGTGGCTGTGGTTTGATTCCAGTCAAGCATTTGACACTGCCTGCCACAGCATCCTCCCAGCTGAACTGAGGCAGTGTGGTCTGGAGGATCAGGGAGTGAGGTGGATGGGAACTGGTGGAAGGAAAGAAGTCAGAGTTTGGTCAATGGGATGGAGTCTAGTTGGAGGCCTGTGTCTAGTGGAGTCCCTCAGGGGTCAGGACTGGGACCAGAGCTGTTCAATCTATTCATCAATCACCTGCCAATTCATCAATTACTCTGCCCTGCTGAGACCACAGCTGCAATCCTGTGTCCAGTTCGGGGCTCCCCAGTTCAAGAGAGACAGAGACCTGCTGGAGAGAATCAAAGGGAGAGCCAGGAGGATGCTTAGGGGACTTGAGCATCTCCCCTGGGAAGAGAGCCTGAGAGCCCTGGGGCTGTTTAGTGTGGAGAAGAGAAGGCTGAGAGGGATCTGATCAATGTCTATCAATAGCTGAGGGCTGGGGGTCGAGGGGAGGGGGCCAGGCTCTTTTGGGTGGTGCACAGTGATAAGCCAAAGGAACAATGGAGACAAAACAGCTGTGATGGAACAGCTGAGACAGCATTCCTCTGTTTTCTGATGTCCAAGGAGAAACTGTGAGGGTTCAAACTGAGCAGCTTGCAGTCTGGAGGCAAAGTCTATTGTTACATCAAGCCCCCTACCATAAATTAAGCAGCTTAGGAATGCTGGAGAACAGGCTGACTTGAAATCCTTGCTGGCTCTCTCCCTGCCCACAGGATTTTAGAAGCAGCTGGGATGAAAAGTGCCATGCTTGCAGCTTCCAAAACTTCTACCTGTAATCATCTCCCTCTCATGAAGATTAACAGCTTTTTGCTAATAATTGAAACCTCCTCACAGCATCACAGCCTCTCATCTATCACCTTCAACCTGTCCTTTTTTCCCCCCACGTTTAAGTGAAAAACTCAATTTATTTATTGTTGTGATTTTTATTCTTTTTTTTTTTTTGGTTGGTTGGTTTCCGTTGGGGTTTTTCTTTGTTGGTGTTTGGTTTGGGGTTTTTTTGTTTGTTTGGTTGGTTGGTTTTTTGTTGTGTTCTTTTTTTCAATCACTCCATGCACAGATCCTACAGGAAAGATTTCAGTGTCCTTTGACATCACATAAAAGAGCAAAAATAAAATAGGAGAGTTACCATCTCTGAGTGAGCTTACAAAAGATAAGCAGACAATCTGACTCTGGTTATTCCAGAATCCCAGAAACATTCAGGTTGGAAAAGAGCCTCAGGATCACCAAGTTCAACCATGAACCCTACTCTACAAGGCTCACCCCTAAACCAGAGCCCCAAGCACCACATCCAAACCACCTTGAAACACAGCCAGGCTTGGGGACTCCACCACCTCCCTGGGCAGCACATTCCAATCCCTGACCACTCTTGTCAGGGAAAAATTCTTCCTATTGTCCAGTCTAAACCTGCCCAGCCACAGCTTGAGGCCATTCCCTCTTGTTCCATCACTAATTCCCTGTGAGAAGAGACCAGCACCAACCTCTCCACAACCTTCTTTCAGGGAGCTGTAGACAGCCAGGAGGTCTCCCCTCAGCCTCCTCTCTTTCACACTAACCAGCCCCAGCTCCTTCAGTCTCTCTCCATCACATTTCTTCTCCAGGCCCTTCCCAGCTTCCTTGCCCTCCTCTGCCCTGGCTCCAGCACCTCCACATCTCTCTTGGATTGAGCTGCCCCAAACTGGACACAACACTCCAGGTGTGGCCTCCCCAGAGCTGAGTCCCAGAGGACAATCCCCTCCCTGCTCCTGCTGCACACAGCATTGCTGATCCCAGCCAGGATGCCTTTGGCTTTCTTGGCCACCTGGGCACACTGCTGGCTCCTCTTCAGCTGCTTGGCCCTTAGCACCCGCAGGTCCCTTTCTGCCAGCAGCTTTCCAGCCACCCTGCCCCAAGCCTGGAGTCTTGCTTGGGGTTGTTGTGCCCCAGGGTCAGGCTCTGGCACTTGGCCTTGTTGTAGCTCCTCCTGTGAATGTTGGCCATGAATCCAATATGATAAATCCAACCTGCAAATATCCATTTAGGAGACTGCTCTTGAGAAGGTGTTGCAAACCCAATTAGGCATGGCTGGAACTTTGCGTGTTCAGCCTCATCAGCCACACTTGAAGATGTTTAAAAGAAAGGTCAGTAAAATGTCAACAGAGGTGTGCTACCCAAGCCTCTCATGTTGACAGAGCAGGGTTAAGAGCCAGTGCCACACAAATCATTGACATCAGAATAAAACTGCCACTCCAAAAGCCTCTCAGGTGTCCCCTTTTCAAAGGAGGCTTCCAACCACAAGGCATCTACCACGGGGAAGTGAATAATTTTTTTCCCACTTTGGAAGATGTAAAACATGCAAAGCACTAAGAATAAAACACTTCTGCACTTGGATTGGGTCTCCCTGCCCCTCTGGATGGCAAATGTTATGTTACACTTTGAAGGGGGAACTTCAGCCTAGTTCCTGATTGCAGAGGCTGAAAGTGAAAATAAATTAACACAGGCTGAAAGTAAAATGAATTACCAGTAGATGGAAAAGAAAAATAATGCTAAGGTCTGTAGAATTCAACGGATTGCTAATGGAAATATAGAGCAGAGGCAGAAACAGTATTTGCTCTTTTTTCTTCTTCTGTTTCTTCTGCTTTCAACTTTCCTCTCTTTCTCTTCAGCCTTGCCAGGGGATCTCTGTTTTGACTACTGTGTGAGGGAGGAATGAGGGAGTGGGGAAAGAGGTGAACAGCCCCCTGGATCCATCCCAGGTGGGGTCTGAGGAGTTTCTGTGTTGCTTATAAACTGTAAATATATTTTCCATCTGTTGTGTATTTTGTACATGGTCATTGCATTTCCTACTTCTAGATTGCAGTTTGCTTGTAGCTTAGAGCTTCATTTGCTTCCATCCCACACTGAGCTGGTCTGAGTGATTTTATTTTGGGGGTAGTTTCTCCAAATTAGTTGGGGGGTGATTTCAACCCACCACATGTTGGCAAAAGGGACAAAACATTGCCCCTACTATTACCTTATAAAACAATTTGGTAGCCATCATGCTTCAATCACTGCACTTATGTGACCACAGAGCTCTGCAGTCTACAACTCTGCTTCACCAGACCCTCTGTGCAGCTAACAAACTGAGGTGGATTTAATCCCACCCCTGAGCTAATCCTCCCACTGAGACTTTTAAAATGGCAGTGACTCTCCTGACTTCTTTTCAGATCTCTCCTTGAATTTCTCAAAGGCTGGACATCACTAAGAATCTTTTGTTCTAACAAAGCAATTTCTTCTACAAGAAGGATGGGGAGAGAGTCCTGTTTGCAAAGGACTGCAGGGACAGGACAAGGGACAATGGCTTTAAGCTGGAGAAGAGCAGGTTTAGATTGGATGTTAGGAACAAGTTCTGCACCATGAAGGTGGTGGAATACTGCAACAGCTTGCCCAGGGAGGATGAGCTTCAAGGCAAGGCTGGACAGGGCTCTGGGCAACCTGATTTAGTTGGAGATGTCCCTGCTGACTGCAGAGGACTGGATGAGCTTTGGAGGTCCCTTCCAGCCCAGACCATTCTATGATTCTGTGATTCTATGATTCTATGACTCTCTGATTCTATGATTCTGTGATTCTATAATTCTATGACTCTGATTCTATGATTCTGGAATCCTCTGATTCTGTGATTCTGGGATTCTATGATTCTATGTTCCTATGATTCTGGGATTCTATGATTCTGTGATTCCATGTTTCTGTGTTTCTATGCTTCTATGATTCTGTGACTGATTCTCTGATTCTCTGATTCTGTGTTTCTATGATTCTATGACTTTATGATTCTGTGATTCTCTGATTCTATGACTCCCTGATTCTATGATTCTGGGATCCTCTGATTCTGTGATTCTCTGATTCTATGACTTCATGATTCTATGATTCTGACTTGATGATTCTGTGATTCTATGATTCTGTGATTCTATAATTCTATGACTTTATGATTCTATGACTCTCTGATTCTACGACTTTCTGATTCTGGGATCCTCTGATTCTGTGATTCTATGATTCCATGATTCTGTGACTTTATGATTCTGTGGCCCTCTGATTCTATGATTCTATGTTTCTATAATTCTATGATTTTATGAGTCTATCATTTAATGGTTCTGTGATTCTCTGACTCTCTGATTAAATGTTTCTGTGACTCTATGATTCTTGATGCCTATCAAGAGCTGAAGGGCAGGGAGCAAAAGGATAGGGCCAGACTCTTTTCAGTGGTGCCCAGCAACAGGACAAAGGGCAACATGCACAAACTGGAACCCAGCAGGTTCCATCTGAGCATACCAAGGAGCCAGAGCCCCAGATGAAGCTGTCCAGAGAGGATGTGGAGTTTCCTTCTCTGGAGAGATCCCAACCCCCCCTGGCTATTGTGATCCTGGGCAAGCTGCTAGGGGTGCCCTGCTTTAGGAGGGGGGTTGGACTGGATGATCTCCAGAGGTCCCTTCCAGCCTTCACCATGCTGGGATTCTGTGTGGTTCATGACTCATTCCCCACTGCACAACCTTCACCCTGCTCATCTCTGATGGTTGGTAGGGAGGGACCACAGGAATGTTCAGGGATGCTTCTGGGCTCAGCATGTGTCAAAGGGTAGAAAATTAATCTCTCCAAGGGCACAAAGTAAAGCAGAGAGATTGAAATTCACGCTCCACATCCACTGGTTTTTTTTTTCCCCCTTGGCTTTGAACTTTGCTACTTAACAGTAAAAAATGTTCCCCACAGGCACTGTTTTTTAGAGGGAGACTGATGAAAAGAGCATCCGAAGGCCCTTTGTGACAGGATGGGATAATCAGTTTGGTTTCCATGGAGCAGCCTGGGTGAAAGAATCCAACTGTTTTAGATGGTCAGGAGAAGCAGGAATGTTGAGTTTCAGGAATGTTGAGTTTCAGGAATGTTGAGTTTCAGGAATGATGAGTATCAAGAATCACGACTTTCAGGAATGTTGAGTATCAAGAATGTTGACTTTCAGGAATGTTGACTTTCAGGAATGTTGACTTATCCAGAATGTTGAGTTTTCTCTCCTGTCTCTTCCCACCTCCTCAAAGGAACAACTGAGTGGTTTGTAGATGTTTGCTCTGGGGGTTTGTTTGTTGGTTGGTTGTTTTTTAATGAAAAAGAGAGAGAGATCCTAGGAGGTCTCAGATGAAAGTCAGTCTTGCTACAACAAAGGAAATTAAGTCATCAAGTCACAGAATCATAGAATGGTAGAGGTTGGAAGTGACCTCTGAGGATCATTGAATCCAACCCCTCTACCAAAGCAGGATCATCTAGGACAGGTCACAGAGAAACACATCCAGACGAGTCCTGAAAGTCTCCAGAGACAGAGACTCCACCACCTCTCTGGGCAGCCTGCTCCAGGGCTCAGCCACCCTCAAAGTAAAGAAGTTCCCCCTAATGTTAACTGGAACTTCTTATGTTCAAGTTTATCATAGAATCAGTCAGGGGTGGAACAGACCCCAAGGATCATCCAGTTCCAACCCCCCTGCCATGGACAGGGACACCTCACACTACATCAGGCTGGCCAGAGCCTCATCCAGCCTGGCTGCAAACACCTCCAGGGATGGAGCCTCAACCACCTCCCTGGACAACCCATTCCAGGCTCTCACCACTCTCATGGGGAACAACTTCTTCCTCACATCCAGCCTGAATCTCCCAGCTTCCAGCTTTGTTCCATTTCCCCACTCCTATCGCTACCTGAAATTCTAAAAAGTCCCTCCCCAGCTTTCTTGTAGCCCCCTTCAGATCCTGGAAGGTCACAAGAAGGTCACCTCAGAGCCTTCTCCTCTCCAGACTGAACAGCCCCAACTCTCTCAGTCTCTCCTCATAGGAGAGGTGCTCCTGATCCCTTGAGCTGCACTATTTTCCCTTGGAACTTATTTTTTTAGAGGGAGTCAATGGCAGACAGTGTGTGGAAGGAAAAGGAAGAAGAAATGGGAGTCTGAAGAGACCTGACTGACTTCAGAGAACAAGGTAAGAAGAGTGGAGAGGAGGAGAAAGGTAAATCTGCAGTATTTAACAGCTCCCCTCTGCACTTGAGCTGGCAGCTCTGACAACAAAAGGAGCTGTATTGACATTAGAGCTCTTAATGGCCACACCGAGCACATGGGAGAGCCTGAGGACACTTGACAAGTGAATGAGAGAATCCTTTCTGCTCTCCTTACCCTCCAACGGCCAGAACTAAAGCTGTCATTCCTCAACAGGCAGGAAAAAAAAAGAGACTTTTTAAATTCTATTATTTTTTTTTAAATGGAAGGTTTCCTGGTATCAGCTGAGGACCCAGACTGCTTCCCTTTCTTTGCCCAGACCCCACAGCTGCAGCCTCAGCAGGGGATCAGAGGAGTGGATGAGCTTGCAGGCTAACTCCAGGCACTGTTACTGGTACAAAATGTGCTCTGCTGCTTTCAAGGGGAAAAATGTGAGAAGCAGATACTGGGTAGAGAAATTTCCTCCTGTCTGCAGGATTCTGTCTGCCTCTCTCACCCTCCCCACTTCAAGAGGGACAGGACAGGTGACCCTCAGCCAAACAACAAGGGACTCCATACCATCTCCACCATATTTAGTGAAAAGATGAGGGATCATCATTGCATCCCGTTTTGGGCTCCCCAGTCCATTTGAGTTAGACCAGAACTTATTCTGCTCAGGAATTTCACTTCCCAGCCCAAGCTCTGCTCACTGAGGTCACTTGCTGAAGCTCAGGGCAGCTTTGCACTGCCAGGGGTTGCTTCTAGCAGGGAGAAGCTGATGGGGAGAGCTCCTGCCAAGGTTACTGGTGCATCTCGTGTCCCACATGGCAGCAAAGGTGATCTTCAGCTGACCAACAAGGGACTCCATACCATCTCCATCATGTTCAGTGTAAAGATGAGAGATCATATTGCATCCAGTTCTGGGCTCCCCAGTTCAAGAGGGACAGGGATCTGCTGGAGAGAGTCCAAGGGAGGGCTCCAAGGATGCTGAAGGGACTGGAGCACTGCCTGGGGAGGAGAGGCTGAGAGCCCTGGGGGTGTTCAGTCTGCAGAGGAGAAGACTGAGAGGGGATCTGATCAATGTCTATCAATAGCTGAGGGGTGAGGGTCAAGAGGGAAGGGACAGGGACAGGCTCTGCTCACTTGTGCCCTGGGATAGGACAAGGGGCAATGGATGGAAACTCCAGCACAGGAGGTTCCACCTCAACATGAGGAGGAACTTCTTCACTGTGAGGGTCCCAGAGCACTGGAACAGGCTGCCCAGAGAGGTTGTGGAGTCTCCTTCTCTGGAGAATTTCAGGGCCTATCTGGATGTGTTCCTGTGTGACCTGTGCTGGATTCTATGGTCCTGCTCTCTGGCAGGGGGGTTGAATCGATGATCTTCAGAGATTCCTTCCAAACCTTAACATCCTGTGAGCCTGTGATCTGTAATGAGGCAAAGAACCCAAACTAAAGAAAAAGAAAGCTACAGAATTACAGAACTGCTCTGGTTGGAAGACACCTTCAAGATCATCCAACCCAACCATCAACCCAACCCCACCATTGCCATCAAACCCTGTCCCACAGTGCCATGACCACAGGTTTCTTGAACACCTCCAGGGATGGGGCCTCCACCACCTCCCTGGGCAGCCTCTTCCAATCCCTAACCACTCTTGCAGCAAAGAAATTTTTCCTCCTATCCAACCTACCCCTCCCCTGGCACAGTTTCAGGCCATTTCTTCCTGTGCTGACACTAGGGAGAAGAAACCAACCCCCATCTCCTTTCAGGGAGCTGCAGAGAGCAATGAGGTCTCCCTTCAGCCTCCTCTTCTCCAGACTAAGCAATCCCAGTTGTCTCTCCTCCCCAGCCCTGTTCTCCAGACCTTTCCCCAGCTTTGTTGCCCTTTTGTGGACATACTGCACTACCTTCTTGGAGTGAGGAGAACTCAGCAGATGTAGTAACAGACACTTGTAGTAACAGATCTACTTGTGGTAGATCACTATCTCCTGCCAGCATTACAGCCTCTGAAGGAAGTCTCCTGATGACCACTCAATGACATACAACACAGCCTCATGGAACAAGAAACACAGCAGTTCTGTCAACTCAAGTGAGAAACTCCTGAGCAAGCCCTAAAGAAGACATCAAAAAAACACCTTGAGAAGCACCAATGGCATTTGCTTGCTTGAGTAACTGTCACAAGAGCAAAGAGAAGCATCAAGGCCAAGAACACAGTCATAGAATCATAGAGTGGTTTGGGTTGGAAGGGACCTCCAAAGGTCATCCAGTCCAACCCCCCCTGCAGTCAACAGGGACATCCCCACTGTGTCCAGTTCTGGGCTCCTTAATTCAAGAGAGATGTTGAGGTACTGGCAGGTGTCCAGAGAAGGGCAGCAAGGCTGGGAAGGGGTCTGGAGCACAGCCCTGTGAGGAGAGGCTGAGGGAGCTGGGGGTGTTTAGCCTGGAGAAGAGGAGGCTCAGGGCAGACCTCATTGCTCTCTACAACTGCCTGAAGGGAGGTTGTAGCCAGGTGGGGGTTGGGCTCTGCTCCCAGGCAAGCAGGGACAGAAGGAGAGGACACAGTCTCAAGCTGCAGCAGGGGAGGTTTAGGCTGCATGTTAGGAGGAAGTTCTTCACAGAGAGAGAGATTGGCCATTGGGATGTGCTGCCCAGGGAGGTGGTGGAGTCACCATCCCTGGAAATGTCCAAGATAAACCTGGATGAGGCACTCAGTGCCATGGTCTGGTTGATTGGTTAGGGCTGGGTGCTAGGTTGGACTGGATGATCATGGAGGTCCCTTCCAACCTGGCTGATTCTATGATTCTAGATCAGGTTGCCCAGAGCCCTGTCCAGCCTCACCTCCAATATCTCCAGGGATGGGACCCCAACCACACAGAATCACAGAATTACTGAGGCTGGAACAGACCTCTGAGCTCACCAGTTCCAGCCTATGACCTAACACCACCACCTTGACCAGACCATGGCACTGAGTGCCACATCCAATCTTGCCTTAAACACCTCCAGGGATGGTGACTCCACCACCTCAGATCACCGAGTAAGGCACTTCTCAGAGCTCAGCTCCAGCTAAGCATCACACAAACACACCACCCTCTGTTGCCAGATGCCACTTTCTGCCCTGACCTCAGCAGGCTCCTGCTTCTCCGGCAGCCTGGACACCTTTTCTTTGCCACTGGCTGAGAAGACACAGCCTGGTTCAGATGGGTTTCATGTGAAGAGCTGGGAAAGTCGACTGCAGGAAAACTCCACCTCTTCAGTACAACTACTTTTCTACGTCACTCATACTGCCTGAGGTTCTCCCACTTAGCTGAGGAGGTCACAGTTCAGCAGTGCTTTTAGCATCCTCCCCACTTCAGTCCACAGCATCACAGTCTCACAGTACATCAGAGGTTGGAAGGGACCTCCAGAGATCATCCAGTCCAACCCCCCTGCCAGAGCAGGAGCACCCAGGGCAGTCTGCACAGGAATGCATCCAGGTGGGGTTGGAAACTCTCCAGAGAAGGAGACTCCACAACCTCTCTGGGCAGCCTGCTCCAGGGCTCTGGCACCCTCACACCAAAGAAGTTTCTCCTCATGTTGAGCTGAAACCTTCTATGTTCAAGCTTGTACCTGTTGTTCCTTGGCTTATTGCTGTGCCCTACTGAAAAGAGCCTGGCCCCTTCCACTTGCCCCCCAGCCCTCAGCTCTTGATAGACATTGATCAGATCCCTCTCAGCCTTCTCTTCTCCACACTAAACAGCCCCAGGGCTCTCAGGCTCTCTTCCCAGGGGAGATGCTCAAGTCCCCTAAGCATCCTCCTGCCTCTCCCTTGGACTCTCTCCAGCAGGTCTCTGTCTCTCTTGAACTGGGGAGCCCAGAACTGGACACAGGATTGCAGCTGTGGTCTCAGCAGGGCAGAGCAGAGGGGGAGCAGAACCTCCCTAGACCACATGTATATAAATATATATATAAAAATATATATATACATATACATATATATATAAAAGAAGTACTTCAGTGTGACAACCACTTCAAAGCCATAAATCCTACCAAAGTACCTCAGAGAATAATGATCAGTCAAGACTTTAATCATTGGCAAAAGCTAGTTGAGAGAACAAGGAGGGTCCTGGGGGTAATGGCTGTAAAATGAAAGTGTCCACTGAGCACATTTTTTTTCATCACAGACAATTGAGTCATTCCTCAACCTTGTTTATCTTGAGCTTTTCTCTTAGACCAGAGGGAGAGTAAGGGATATTACACCCAGCTTCTTCCAGAGGAGAAAGAACAAGAGGCAGGAATGCCTTGATAGAGACAATGCTGCTCTGCCCTGAGCTGGTTGTGTGCCCACTGCAGGGGAAGGCTTTCAGGCTGACTTCCAGCCCTTGGTCCCTTGAACATCCAGCATCTGGCAGAAACCCAAGCTCTAAATTTAACCCAGGAGACACATCACACTTTGGATATCCCAGCATGAATTTCAGACGACTGAGAGGCTTAATCCCATTATTCACATTAGCCCCAACAATCCCACAGGCTCCTCAGCTTTCTTCTGATCCTTCCTGCTGGCTTTTGGCTTGAAGGCAGCCCAGCCCTTCTCAGCAAGGTTGCTGAGGATACCAAACTGGGAGGCTTGGCTGAGACACCTGAAGGCTGTGCAGCCATTCAGTGAGACTTGGACAGACTGAGAGCTGGGCAGAGAGGAACCTCATGAGGGTCAACAAGGATAAGTGCAGAGTCCTGCAGCTGGGAAGGAAGAATCAACTGCAGCAGGACAGGTTGGGAGGGGATCTGCTGGAGAGCAGCCCCAAGGAGAAGGACTTGGGAGTGCTGGTGGCCAACAAGTTCTGCATGGGACAGCAATGTGCCCTGGGGGCCAAGAAGGCCAATGGGGTCCTGGGGTGCATTCAGAGGAGTGTGTCCAGCAGAGCCAGGGAGGTTCTCCTCCCCCTCTACTCTGCCATGCTGAGACCTCACCTGGAATATTGCATCCAGTTCTGGGCTCCCCAGCTCAAGAGGGACAGGGATCTGCTGGAGAGAGTCCAAGGGAGGGCTCCAAGGATGCTGAAGGGACTGCAGCACCTCCTGGGGAGGAGAGGCTGAGAGCCCTGGGGCTGTTCAGTCTGGAGAGGAGAAGACTGAGAGGGGATCTGATCAATGTCTATCAATAGCTGAGGGCTGGGGGTCAGGAAGGAAGGGACACAGACAGCCTCTGCTCACTTGTGCCCTGGGACAGGACAGGGCACTATAGCACAGGAGGTTCCACTTCCACACAAGGAGCCATTGTGCCTGGTCCTGTCCCTGCAGCCCTTTGCAAACAGTCTCTCTGCAGCCTTCCTGTAGCCCCCTTCAGGTCCTGGCAGGCTGCCCTTAGGTCTCCCTGGAGCCTTCTCTTCTGCAGGCTGAACACCCCCAGCTCCCTCATCCTGTCCTCACAGCAGAGCTGCTCCAACCCCCTGATCATTTTCCTGGCCCTCCTCTGGACCCTCTCCATCAGAGCTGCAGTGGAAGGTTGTCTGTTTGGGTAGCTGCCCAGTAAGGTTAACCCAAAAGTTCTCAGGTGTGAAGCCAACAAAATGAGCCACAAAGGGCTGAGACAAATCATTCATGGGAGACCTAAGCAGCTGTTCATCATTGTGGCAGTTTTAGGCTGTACCACAGATCTTTTGGGGATCATTTTTGTGGCCCTCCCCTGGACCTGCTCAGTCACTTCACATCTGCTTGTGCTTGGGGTCCCAGAGCTGGACACAGTACTCCAGGTGAGCTCTTACCAGAGCAGAGTAGCAGAATGATCTCAATTTATCTTCTGGCCACAGCAACGAACTGAGAAGTCAGTTGGAAAATGGAAGCAGACTTTAACATTTGATTTTGGTTTCTTTCTTCCTCCATTTTTAACTCTCTTCTTTGATTAAACCACAGAGCAGAAGATCATGCATTTTAAAAACCCTGAAGCAGCTGAAGGAGGATGCTTGCATAACAAATCATTTCAGTATTAATTTTCTTTTTCTATTAAAATAAATATTGATTGAAAAAAGGACAAAAAAAACCAACTCCTCATGAGAGCTGATTAGAATCTGTCTTCTAACCTAAAAAAAATTATTGTTAGGAATAAGAGGAATTATTCATTTACTGCTAGAAGTTGGGTTTGGAGGAATGAAGGGAGCAAGTTCCTCATTCCCTCTGGAGGATTAACCTTCTCAGCATCCTTGAGGAATATGACAGGAAGGAGGAAACCAAAAAGCATTAATATGTTGGGGACTTTTTAACCCAAAACTTTCTAGTCCACCACCAAGCAGCCACTGGGGGAAGCTCCTCCTTTCCCCATCATCTACTTCCTCATTGCTATTCTCTCACTGTAGAGGATTCCATCACTTCAGGTGTGGAAAAGTGATCAGTTTAGAGGATCACAACTCATTAGGATGTATAAAACCCTATGATGGAAACCTGATCTGCAGCAGGATCTGAATAAACAGCTGAAAGAATCACAGATGCACAGAAAACATCTGGTTGGAAGAGACTTCAAAGCTCATCCAGGCCAACCTTCCACCCAGCACTGAAGGGGCAACCCTAAACCATGTCCCTAAGAGCCAGCTCCTCAGGCTGCTTGAACAGCTCCAGGGATGGTGACTCCAGCACTGCCCTGGGCAGATCATTCCAATGTTTGAGAGCCCTCTCTGAAGGAGAGGAGCAGGGGAGCTCCTTTCATTTATAACGAAAGATAGAAGAGCTTTATTTGGACTTGATGATCTCTGAGGTCTTTTCCAACCTTGTGAACTGATTCTACGATTCTAAAAAACGGCAGTTCACAAATCCTCTGCCACTCACCAGCCCAGCCACAAGCAGCCACCCTGCAACCACCTTGCAAGCCAGACAACCTCTTTCAGATGAAGAAAATGCAAAGAAAGTCATAGCCCCCAGGAAGAGAACAATCACTGATTTGTGAGCCCTCTGCTTCCTTGTGCTCTCTGACTTTGCACAGAAGCACAGAATCCATCCTGTTGGAAGAGACCACCAAGATCACCCAAGTCTGACCTTTGACCTAGCACTGAAGGGGCAGCACTAAACCATGTCCCTAAGAGCCAGCTCCTCAGGTTGCTTGAACAGCTCAAGGGATGATGACTGCAGCACTGCCCTGGGCAGACCATTCCAATGTTTTGAGAACTCATACAGTGAAGAAATATTTCCCAGCATACAGCCTGATGAAACATTATTTTCCTAAACATAAACCAGAGAAGAGGGTGCCCGCTGCCATTCACAGACTATTAGGCCATGTGCACCAGCAGCAAAAGCATTTAGAGCTAGGAAATGATTTGGGGAGTGCTTGAGAAGTGGATGTTCAGGTGTGACCATGTCAACAAGAGAAATATTTCACAAGCAGCCTGCTTTCAGCATGTGATAGAAGCCTTCAAGGGTCAACCCCTCTCAGATCATAGAATAAGGCTTGAAATATATCTAGGTCACCCACAACAACTCTATCCACCCCACCACCCCTCATACACTTCAGTTGGCCTGGCAACTGTAAATATTTGATCAGAGGGCTTTTTATCCTGGCCTATTTCTTCAGGGCATCTAGAACATGAAATAATCATTTGGCAGGAAGCAACTTCTCATCAACATTTCTCCCTCACTTTAGCACTGCCTGGTTTAGGGCAGAATATTGCAGCTCCTTCCTGTCCCCCTGCCAAAGAGAAGGTTTGCTTACTGTAAAAGGTTGGGATCCTCCCTGCTGCTGGGCAAACAATGGAAACTCACTGACAAATCCCCATGGGCAACCAAATCTTCTCTTGGCAGCACCAATTTTGGGACAGCAATGTGCCCTTGTGGCAAAGAGAGCCAAAAGCATCCTGGGGGACAGCAAGAAAAGTGTGGCCAGCAGGGCTAGGGAGGTTCTGCTCCCCTTCTGCTCTGCCCTGCTGAGACCACAGCTGCAATCCTGTGCCCAGTTCTGGGCTCCCCAGGTCAAGAGAGACAGAGACCTGCTGGAGAGAGTCCAAGGGAGAGGCAGGAGGATGCTTAGGGGACTTGAGCATCTCCCCTGGGAAGAGAGCCTGAGAGCCCTGGGGCTGTTTAGTGTGGAGAAGAGAAGGCTGAGAGGGATCTGATCAATGTCTATCAATAGCTGAGGGCTGGGGGTCAGGAAGGAAGGGACAGGGACAGCCTCTGCTTACTTGCACCCTGGGATAGGACAAGGGACAATGGATGAAAACTCCAGCACAGGAGGTTCCACCTCAACATGAGGAGGAACTTCTTCACTGTGAGGGTGCCAGAGCCCTGGAGCAGGCTACCCAGAGAGGTTGTGGAGTCTCCTTCTCTGGAGGCTTTCAAGACCCAGCTGGATGTGTTCCTGTGTGACCTGTGCTGGATTCTATGGTCCTGCTCTCTGGCAGGGGGGTTGAATCTATGATCTTCAGAGGTCCCTTACAAACCTTAACATCCTGTGAGCCTGTGATCTGTAATGAGGCAAAGAACCCAAACTAAAGAAAAAGAAAGCTACAGAGTCACAGAACTGCTGTGGTTGGAAGAGACCTTCAAGATCATCCAACCCAACCATCCACCTAACACCACCATGGCCATCAAACCATGTCCCAGAGTGTCATGACCACACATTTCTTGAACACCTCCAGGGATGGGGACTCCACCACCTCCCTGGGCAGCCTCTTCCAATCCCTGACCACTATTGCAGCAAAGATATTGTTCCTCATCTCCAACCTAACCCTCCCTTGGCACAGTTTCAGGACATTTCCTGTTGCTCTATCACCTGATACTAGGGAGAAGAGACCAACCCCCACCTCAGTCCAACCTCCTTTCAGGGAGCTGTAGAGAGCAATGAGGTCTCCCCTCAGCCACTTCTTCTCCAGCCTAAACAACCCTCAGTTCCCTCAGCTGCTGCTCATCAGCCCCTGTTAAAGGCAGAAAAGCCTTGATGAATGCAAACCCACTTAGCTATGACTACAGCATTTCTTTCTTGGGGATGGGGGGGAAGAGAGGGATTTGGGAGAGGAGGTGGTTGTTGTTTTGGATCTTTTTTGGGGGGGAGGTTTTTATTTTATTTTTTTAATGCTATTTTTAATTCCCCTACTGCTGCTGGCAGAGCTGACAGCCTCAAAACATCTGCCTGGGACTGGCTTGTGAGTTGGCATTACACAGCATGTGCTCTGTCATTACTGCCCTGTATTACAGCATAATGGCTTTACTAAAACCAGTGCCAGAGGCAGAGGATGCTTCTGAGAATCACTTAGGAATCAACTTTGCAGAAGATAATCTGATTTTATTTATTTAAAGGAAAAAAAAAAAAGTCTTACAACTTACCAAGATACAAATCCAGAGTTATTATTATTATTATTATTATTATTATTATTATTATTATTATTACTCAATAAGAGAAGCTACAACTTGCAGATTTTTTTCCCTCTGCCATTTTATTATTATTATTAATTTATTTTTAAACCTCTTATTACTCACCAGTCCCCCACAGCCTCTGCTGGACACTGTAGTGTATCCCTGTCCCTCCTGACCAGAGAAGCCCAGACCTGGACACAAGACTCATCCCACTGAAGTTTTAACAAACTCTTGCCTCTGTATTTCCTTTGTGATCACCTTGTTTCCATGCTTCATTTTCTTCCTTTTTGCATCTCACACAGGACTAAGTATATTGTTGTATATTAGTAACACTCTTGGCGACTATAAAAACTGCCTTTGGGGATAGTTCTTCAATAATGAGGCAAAAAAAACCCAGAAACCAAAAAACAACCCAATCAAATTCAAATGCCTTTTTTTTCCCTTCCTTTCTTCTTCTTTCCTTTTTCTTTCTTCTTTTTTTTCTTTCTTCTTTTTTCTTTCTTCATTTTTCTTTCTTCTTCTTTTTTCCCCTTTTCTTCTTGTTTTTCCCCCTTCTTCTTCTTTTCTTTTCTTCTTTTTCTTTTTTCTTTCTTCTTTTTTTCTTCTTTTCTTCTTTTTTCTTTCTTCTCCTTCTTTTTTCCTTTCTTCTTTTTTTTCTTTCTTCTTTTGTCCCTTCTTCTTTCTTTTTTCCTTATTTTTTCTCTTTCTTTTTTCTTCTTTTTTTCTTTCTTCTCTTTTTCTTTCTTCTCCTTTTTTCCTTTCTTTCTCCTTCTTTTTTCCTTTCTTCTTTTTTCTCCTTTTTTCTTTCTTCTTTTTTCTTTTATTTCTTTCTTCTCCTTTTTTCATTTCTTCTTTTTTTCTTATTTCTTTCTTCTTCTTTTGTTCTTTCTTCTTTTTTTTCTTTCTTCTTTTTTCTTTCTTCTTTTTTTCTTCTTTTCTCCTTTCTTCTTTTCTCCTTTCTTCTTCTTCTTTTCTCCTTTCTTCTTCTTCTTTTCTCCTTTCTTCTTCTTTTTTCCCTTTCTTCTTCCTTTTTTCCTTTCTTCTTCTTTTCTCCTTCTTCTTTTTTCCCTTTCTTCCTTTTTTCCCTTTCTTCTTCCTTTTTTCCTTTCTTCTTCTTCTTTTTGCCCCTTCTTCTTCTTCTTTTTTCCAATTCTTCTTCTTTTTTTCCTTTCTTCTTCTTTTTTTCCCTTCTTCTTTTTTTCTTCCTTTCTTCTTTTTTATTTTTTTTCTCTTTATGACTGTAAAGCAGAGCTTACAAAGTCCTGAGGATGTTTCAAGATTTTTTTAAACCACTTGCCCTAACTCAACATGAAATTTTGACACACATAGCAGGTGCTCAACGTCTGGCAAACACATTGCTGCCTCTCCCCTGTGTACATTAAAGCCCTGTCCTGTCCTTCAGCCTTGAGCATATGCAAAATGTGTGTCTGCAACTACAGAATTCCCTTCCTCTTGCCCTGTAGCAGTTCAGAGAATCTACTTCATCAAAAGATGCACTGCAGTGTGCTGTCCCTCCCTGTATGAGCTCCCACAAGGTATCAGAAGACAATACAGAGTGCTAGCTTGGACTGCGTTGGAAGAGACCTTAAAGATCATCCTGCCATGGGCAGGGACACCTCCCACCAACCCAAGGTGCTCAAGGCCTCATCCATCCTGGCCTTGAACACCTCCAGGGAGGGAACATCCACAGCCTCCCTGGCAACCTGTTCCAGTGTCTCACCAGCCTCACTGTAAAGAATTTCATCCTAATCTCCAGTCTAAGTCTCCCCTCTTCCAGCTCAAAGCCATTCACCCCTCTACCCACCCTTTCCTATCACTACAAGCCATTGTAAAAAGCCCTTTCCCAGCTTTCTTGTAGCCCCCTTCAGGTACTGGAAGGCTCTAAGGTCTCCCTAGAGCCTTCTCTGCTCCAGGCAGAACAACCCCAACTGTCTCAGCCTCTCCTCAAAGGGGATGTGCTCTAGCCCTCTGATCACCTTTGTGGAATCCTCTGGACTCAATCCAACAGTTCCAGGTCCTACTGGTGTTGGGGCACCAGAACTGGAAGCAGTGCTGCAGGTGGGGTCTCACCAGAGCAGAGCAGAGCAGAGGGGGCAGAATCACCTGCTCACACTGCCCTTGATGCAGCCCAGGATACCACTGACCTTCTGGACTGCAATCACCTACAGATGCAAATGAGGGTGGTAATCAGTCACACCAAGCCTAATTGAAGGCAAGGAATTATCAGTGTAGCCCAGAAAACAATGGGCTTGATGCTGTTCAGCATCTTCATCCATGATCCGGAAGATGGGACAACAAGTAACCCCAGTAAGCCTGCTGGTGACACAAAGCTGGGAGGAGCTGGTGGAGGAGAAGCTGAATATGAGCTCAAGCATTGAGCACTTGCAGCTCTGAGGCCAGCAGAGCCTGGGCTGCAGCAAGAGAAGTGTGGCCAGCAGGGCCAGGGAGGGGATTCTCCCCCTCTGCTCCACTCTGCTGAGACCACACCTGGAGCTCTGGGTCCAGTTCTGGAGCCCCAAGTACAAGAAGGATCTGGAGCTGCTGGAAGGTGACCAGAGAAGGGCCATGAGGATGAGCAGAGGGCTGGAGCTGCTCTGCTCTGGAGACAGACTGAGAGAGTTGGGGTTGTGCAGTCTGGAGAAGAGAAGGCTCCCAGGAGACCTTCTTGTGGCCTTCCAGGATCTGAAAGGGGCTCCAAGAAAGCTGGGGAGGGACTTTTGAGGGTGTCAGGGAGTGATAGGACTGGGGGGAATGGAGCAAAACTAGAAGTGGGGAGATTCAGATTGGATGTTAGGAAGAAGTTGTTCCCCATGAGGGTGGTGAGAGACTGGCAGAGGTTGCCCAGGGAGGTGGTGGAAGCCTCATCCCTGGAGGTTTTTGCAGCCAGGCTGGATGTGGCTGTGAGCAACTTGCTGTAGTGTGAGGTGTTCCTGGCCATGGCAGGGGGGTTGGAACTGGCTGAGCCTTGAGGTCCCTTCCAACCCTGACTGATTCTATGATTTGATGATTCTCTTTATGGAATCATAGAATGGTTTGGGTTGGAAGGGACCTCCAAAGGTCCTATCATCCAAGTCCCCTGCAGTCAGCAAGGACATCCTCAACTAGATCAGGTTGCCCAGAGCCCTGTTGAGCCTCACCTTGAATATCTCCAGGAATGAGACCTCAACCACCTCCCAGGGCAACCTGTTCCAGTGTTGCAACCCCATCATGGTGCAGAACTTGCTCCTAACATCCAATCTAAATCCCCTCTGCTCTCATTTCTCTCAGTGCCCCTTGTCCTATCACTGCAGGACTTTGCAAACAGTCCCATGAATGTGCATAGTGCAGAGAGGGATTAATTCCTACTCAAGAGGGAATGGGAGGATTTAAGGGTGGAGATTTCAAAGGTGCCAGGTGTATCCAGAATGGTCTCCCATAGCTTAAAACCCTTGTCCCTCACCCTATAACTGCATGCCCTTAAACAGTCAAAACTGCCAGCATGCCTCAGTTAGTCAATGATTTACTACATTTGGTTATTCATTTTATTTTTGGTGGGGTTCTAGATACTAAGGGAGGAGATCTTGATCCAGAAAAGTCAAGTAAACTCACCACATGTCAGAAACTGAGGTGCTTTAACTGAATTACCCCTTTTTCTCCCCAACGTGTTCCCCTGACATTCCAATCAAGATTTCCAATCTTTTCTGTAAGACCTGCAGCAGTTCCAGGAGTTATTGCAAATGTCAAAGAGGGCTCCTCTTAACCATGCACATGAAAACAAAAATAGAGATGTAAAAAAAAAAAAAAAAAAAAAAAGAAAGCAGACCCCAAAACAAGTTCTGTTAGCATTTTGTGAAGTGTTTTCCACTAAAGATAACCATAATTACATATTCAATTCTTGGCTTCATGATCCACAAGGATTTCTTGCTTGCTGTTTGCACAGAATGCCAGGGGCTGGAAGGGACCTCCAAAGCTCATCCAGTCCAAGCCCCCTGCCAGAGCAGGAGCACCTAGAGCAGATCACACAGGAACACAGCCAGGCAGGGCTTGAATATCTCCAGAGAGGGAGACTCCACAACCCCCCTGGGCAGCCTCTTCCAGGCTTCTCTCACCCTCACAGGCAAAAAAAAATTTCCTCCTGTTTCCATGGAACTTCCTCTGCCTCAACTTCCACCACTGGCCCTTGTACTGGCATTGGGCATCACCCAGCAGAGCCTGGCTCCAGCCTCTGGGCACTCCCCCTGCACATCTTCAGCACCAGCAATGAGGTCACCCTCAGGCTCCTCCTCTCCAAGCTCCAGAGCCCTCAGCTCCCTCAGGCTCTCCTCCTAAGGAAGATCTTCCACTCCCTTCAGCATCTTTGTGGCTCTGTGCTGGACTCTCTCAAGCAGTTCCCTGAGGTCCTTCTTGAACTGAGGGGCCCAGAACTGGACACAATCTTCCAGATGTGGCCTCAGCAGGGCAGAGTAGAGGGGGAGGAGAACCTCTCTCCACCTACTCACCACAACCTTTCTAATCTCCCCCAGGATGCCATTGGCCTTCTTGGCCACCAGAGCACATTGCTGGCTCATGGGCAACCTCCCATCCACCAGCACCCCCAGGGCCTTTTCCCCTTCCCTGCTCTCCAGCAGCTCAGTCCCCAACCTCTCCTGCTCCATGAGGTTGTTCTTTCCAATATCTATTAGACAGCAGTCACTGCCAGCGCTACCAACTGCAAGAAACCCCAAAGCACAACTCTAAATTACAACCACTAATTGACCATTCATGACTTTTTTTTTCCCCCCTTTTAATGGATGCAACAATTATGAAGTCAGCCCAGCCATGGCTGCTAGCAACAACCTCCTTGTACCTCCCATCCGCCGATGGAGCCACGCGAATCAAAGCCTTCTCCCTTATCTCTGGAGGGCTATCAAGGGAACACAAACTGTGCCAAGCCAACTGCAGCAGATGCCAGGCTTGGTGAATGATATCAATTTCCATCCCTGAACAGAGATTTGGCCCAGCCCAGGGGGAGTGTGCTCATTTCAATAAGCATCCACACTCTCCGAACCCAATACGTCTCACAGCTGTAAGAGGACCACGACAGGAGAAAGATGATTACAAGACAATGCTCCAGGGAGAAGTGGAAGCTTCCCCTTGTAATTAAACTGTGGTTGGGTACTGAAACAAAAGGAAGGAGAGGCTTCTAAAGCTCTCAGAGTAGTTTTCTCTCCAAATCATCACGCAAGACCTAGCATTTAGAATGTTAGAGTCTGCTCCAAAGCTTGCCTCTTTCTTTCCAGAATAAAGATTTCAGTTTTGTTTTGTCTTGTCTTGTTTTGTCTTGGTTTGTCTTGGTTTGGTTTGTCTTGTTTTTTTTTTGTCTTGGTTTGGTTTGATTTGGTTTGGTTTGGTTTTCTTTTGTTTTCTTTTCTTTTCTTTTGTTTTCTCTTGCTTTCTTTTGTTTTTACAGTGTAATAAGACAAACAGCAATGTGCCCTTGTGGCCAAGAGAGCCAAAGGCATCCTGGGGTGCAGCAAGAAAAGTGTGGCCAGCAGGGCTAGGGAGGTTCTGCTCCCCCTCTGCTCTGCCCTGCTGAGACCACAGCTGCAATCCTGTGTCCAGTTCTGGGCTCCCCAGGTCAAGAGAGACAGAGACCTGCTGGAGAGAGTCCAAGGGAGAGGCAGGAGGATGCTTAGGGGACTTGAGCATCTCCCCTGGGAAGAGAGCCTGAGAGCCCTGGGGCTGTTTAGTGTGGAGAAGAGAAGGCTGAGAGGGATCTGATCAATGTCTATCAATAGCTGAGGGCTGGGGGGCAAGTGGAGGGGGCCAGGCTCTTGCGGGTGGTGCACAGCAAGAAGCCAAGGAACAGTGGAGACAAACTGGAACAGAGAAGGTTTCAGCTCAACAGGAGGAGAAACTTCTTTGGTGTGAGGGTGACAGAGCCCTGGAACAGGCTGCCCAGAGAGGTTGTGGAGTCTCCTTTGGAGCCTTTCCAAAGCCACCTGGATGCATTCCTGTGCAGACTCCCCTGGGTGCTCCTGCTCTGGCAGGGGAGTTGGACCTGATGATCTCTGGAGGTCTCTTCCAACCTCTGATATACTCTGATACTGTATTTAAATAAATTCAGTATTAAAAAGCCAATCTGCTGCATGACTCAACGAGCTGGGGGAAGGTGAAGACTTTTTTGAGTCACAGGGAGGAATTCAGCACAGCCCAGGCAGCTTTTTCTGTTTTATTAACTAGAACTGCGTAGGATTTAATGATCTCAATGAACCCTGTCTTCAGCAAATGAAGCCAAATGTCTTCCTGAAGTGAGAATGTTCATCAAAATGTGCTCATGACAGCACAGCTCCTGCACACAGGCATGGAGGCAGGGCTGGCTGTATTCTAACAACAAGCCAACACATGCTAAAGCTAAAAACATGGCCAGGACAGGAGCACTGTGCCCAGTTCTGGGCTCCCCAGTTCAAGAGGCACAGGGAACTACTGGAGAGAGGCAACAAAGATGCTGAGGGGCTTGGAGCAGCTCTGTGAGGAGGAGAGGCTGAGAGCCCTGGGGCTGGTGAGCCTGGGGAAGAGCAGCCCCAGAGGGGAGCTGAGCAATGCTCAGCAAGAGATAAAGGGTGGGGGGTAAGAGGATGGGGACAGTCTCTTGTCCATGGGGGGCAAGAAGATGGGGACAGGCTCTTGTCAGTGGTGCCCAACAAAGGGACACAAACTGCAACACATGAGATTCCACCTGAAGATGTGTGAAAACTGCCTGGCTGTGAGATTTGCTGAGGGAGCTGGGGGTGTTTAGCCTGGAGAAGAGGAGGCTCAGGGCAGACCTCATTGCTCTCTACAACTACCTGAAGGGAGGTTGTAGCCAGGTGGGGGTTGGGCTCTTCTCCCAGGCAACCAGAACAAGAGTCTCAAGCTGTGCCAGGGGAGGTTTGGGCTGGATGTGAGGAAGAAATTCTTCCCAGACAGAGAGATTGGCCCTTGGGATGTGCTGCCCAGGGAGGTGGTGGAATCAGCATCCCTGGAGGTGTTTAAAACCAGCCTGGATGAGGCACTCAGTGCCATGGTTGAGTTGATTGGATGGTGCTGGGTGACAGGTTGGACTGGATGATCTCAAAGGTCTTTTTCAACCTGGCTAATTCTGTGTGATTCTGTAGCCCTGGAACAGGCTGCCCAGAGAGGTTGTGGAGTCTCCTTCTTTGGAGACTTTCAAGGCCCATCTGGATGTGTTCCTCTGTGACCTGAGCTAGATTGTATGGTCCTGCCCTGGCAGGGGGGTCGGACTTGATCTCTTTGGGTTCCTTCCAACCTCTGACATCCTGTGATCCTGTGATCTCCAGGGATGGGGCCTCAACCACCTCCCTGGGCAACCTGTTCCAGTGTTTCACCACCCTCATGGTGCAGAACTTGTTCCTCACATCCAATCTCAATCTGCTCTGCTCTAGTTTGAAGCCATTGTCCCTGGTCCTGTCCCTGCAGGCCTGTTCCTGACCAGAAAAGTAGAAACAGTAACACTTCAATGACACTTCTATGATTAGAGCACCACTGCCTCCAGCCAAACAAGAAACACACTTCACCTTGGGAAGAGTCCTCAACACCAAAATGGGATTCTCCAGTACAGTCATAACCTTCTCCAGTAACTCAATTAAGGGAGTGGAAGATCTTCCTTAGGAGGAGAACCTGAGGGAGCTGAGGGCTCTGGAGCTTGGAGAGGAGGAGCCTGAGGGTGACCTCATTGCTGGTGCTGAAGATGTGCAGGGGGAGTGCCCAGAGGCTGGAGCCAGGCTCTGCTGGGGGATGCCCAATGCCAGCACAAGGGGCAGTGGTGGAAGCTGAGGCAGAGGAAGTTCCATGGAAACAGGAGGAATTTTTTTTTCCCTGTGAGTGTGACAGAAGCCTGGAAGAGGCTGCTCAGGGGGGTTGTGGAGTCTCCCTCTCTGGAGATATTCAAGCCCTGCCTGGCTGTGTTCCTGTGTGATCTGCTCTAGGTGCTCCTGCTCTGGTAGGGGAGATTGGACTGGATGAGCTTTGGAGGTCCCTTCCAGCCCCTGACATTCTGTGATTCTGTGAATGCATCAGAGATGACTTTAGGGTCTTCTTTTAGGGTAATGTAGCCTAGCAGAATCCAAAACAAACTTCAGGTCCCCTCACAAGGAGGATAAGAAAATGGAGGACCAGCAGCTAAGAATATTTCACAGTTAATCACCCAGCATTTGCCACAGTGACTGACAGTGAGCAACCACAATAAAGGCTGCATCAGCTGGAAGGTGCAAAGTGACCACATTTCTCCAGATTCCTTAGCAGGCTAATTTTGACTCTGCTCATTTCCACCCCACTGCAGTCTCTCAGAGTTTGTTATTACCTGACATTTGCCTAAAATGCCAGCAACATTTGCCTGTCACCTCTGAGAGCCCTGTGAGAAAGTAAACATCTTGTTAGGCTCATGTATGACAAAGAAGGCAGGAATAAGCAGCCAGGAAATTGCCATCAGGAACTTGGGTTGGATGTGGGGTTGCATCCATATGGATTTATTTCATTTTATGGCTGTTATTGCCTTGTGACACAGCTGAAAACTCCCCCTGCCAGCCAGAGCTGTCCCCTACACACAAACCATGAGCTAAAGAGGCATGAGAGCTCTTCTGTAGGAGGAGAGGAGGTCTTCATAAAGCTACCTGTACCTTACACCACCACGTTGGGTTGGAAGGGACCTCTGGAGATCACCTCCATTAAAGCAGGGTTGGATGTTGGGTTGTATCCATATGGATCTATTTCATTTTATTGCTGTTATTTTCATTAAAGCTATTTTAGTTTGGGTTGGTTGGGGTTTTTTCCCCAACCCATCAATGTCTCTTTCCCTTATTCCATTTCTCCTCCCTTTGGGAATGGAAGAAGGGCTCACAGATAGCCTTCTCTGCCACTTGCCTGGTGGCCAGCCCATCTCTAAGCCTTGGCAGTGCAGAAGGATGGCAGGAGTCAGATTAAAGCACAGAGCTTCATCAGCATTTTGTGGGGGCATTGTTTTGTTTGAAGTGATGGCCACGGAACAAAGAGTTTCCCTCATCAGGCTCCAGAAGTGTCATTGTCGCGAAGGCATCACATGCCCAGAATTATGCCCCCTGATACCAGCTAACTTGTCCCAACATGTTCTGGGAAGTCCCCCTTCCACCCTCCTTTCAGGAGAGGAAGAACAAAAGGCTCAGGCGCCAGCCTGTCTCCTAAGGGAATAAACAACTGCAGCACCCATCTCAATGGATGCCTATGCTCTGTCCATCTAAGGGCATAATTCTAGCTTCACCTTTCTATGGGTGGAAGCAGGTTGTTGGCAAGTGTGCCCATTGGCTAAGTCCAGCCTCTAGTGTCTATAAGTATCACTCCATTTTGGTGCCACGTTGCTCTCTCCTCTGCTTTCACCCATCATGCAACTCACGATTGAGTAAGCTATAAGCCTTCCCACGCAAGCGTACTCGGAAGCCTCTGTGAACACGGGAGCCAGCCCACGGAGTGTGCATCGAGGACCCGCAAAGGATGATCCCGTCGCCAGAAGCGACGTAGACCCAGTCGAAAAGGACTGAGGGAAGCCCCCAAAGAGAGTAAGCTGTAACCCAAAGGGGCAAGGACTGGCCCAAGCCTGGCTGTCCAGAAACGCTGCAAGCTAATTAAGCAGCCAACTAAGCAGAAACTCATCTTGGGTGGCCCCCGCAGACCGCGGGAGTGAAAGGAGCCGCCCCCTGTAGCCGCTCCGCAGCCCGTATCAGGGCGAAACACCCGGGATTTTCCCGAGGGAAAAGAGAGAGCAAAGATTAACCTCTCCCTTGAAGTCAAGGCAATGACTGTACCATTATAATTTAAATGGAAGCAGTCGCCCAGAGAAGCTGCAGTCAGCTCACCTCGAGCCGAGCCGAGGGGGGAAGCATCGCGTCACCGCACCCCCCACCGGAGACCTGCCTACGGGAAAGCTGCCCTCGATCGTAGGGCCGAGCACCGAAAAGACCTGACCCTCCTGAGCCGTCCTCCGGTCAGGGAGCCACACCCCTCCCCGCAGACCGCGGGAGGACAAAGAAGCGAACTGCCCTTCCCGCAGACCGCGGGAGGAGAAAGCCAACCTTGCCCCTCCCACAGAGCCGGGAGGGAGAAAGAGCGAGCCGCCCGAACGGGGCCAACCTTGGGCAGAAGCAGATACCCAGCGAGCCCGCGGGATCCGGCAATTTGTCTCGCTGCGTGTATCTTTCACGTGTGTAACATTTAGTAACGTTCTATTCAAAGCGCCCGCGCATAGCCGCGTGATATTTCCAGCTTAACCTGCCTCGAGATAACGTTATAAATATCTCTATACCTATAGCTAGCAGCCGCAAGCGCCTGTCGAGTCTCCGTCTAGTGGACAAGCGGCGGAACTGCACCCTTTCGTTCCCTTAATTAGAAATTGACTGTAAATATTATAATTGGGTATGATTGTAAATACGAAATCAGTTATGGTCTATATTATTACAACCGTGCACCCGAGTCAATATATATAAAGTAATTAATCGAATATTATAATAATAATAAACAATAATTTCATAACTCATATTTTCATAATTCATAATTAATGATCACCATCCTTCATTCCTATTCCCCTCTCTCCACGACAGTCATGTGGATTGGCATCCATTTAGGGCAAGAGTTACTCTTTATGTGGGAGAAGAATGGCAGTGCTGAGGTTACAGAATCCCAGCACCATGGGGATTAGAAGGGACCTCTGGAGATCATCCAGTCCAACGTGGGGCACCCACAGCAGGTTATCCAGGATAACACTGCCCAGGCAGGCTTGGAACCTCTCCAGAGAAGGAGACTCTGCAACCTTTCTGGACAGCCTGCTCCAGCACTCCCACTCCAAAGTCTTTTCCTTATGTTTAACTGTCCCTGGGCACCACTGAAAAGAGTCTGGCCCCAGCCTCTTGCCCCCCATCCTTTAGCTTTTGCTAAGCATGGATCAGATCCCCTCTGGGGCTGCTCTTCTCCAGGCTCACCAGCCCCAGGACTCTCAGCCTTTCCTTGTACAGGCAGATGTTGCATTAGTGATCTTGGATACTGAGCTAAGCTTAACTCTTTTGTGGAGGGGAATCACCTAAGAAACACCATGGAAATTGGTTCCATAGCTGGCCTTGTAGTGCAGTAAAGATGAAGCATGGCACAGAGTGAAAGACAAAAAAGCCCACACCTCTTTCTTATACCACTTTTGGAATCAGCCCAGGCAGCAAGTTCAGCCCTCTTACCCAGAGGTTGAAATTCAGCCATGCTTGGATTTGGTGCTTTAATTCAGAACTACCTCTGCTTCACCAAATCAGAGTTGATCACAGTGTCATAGAACACTAGAGGTTGGAAGGGACCTCCAGAGGTCATCCAGGGATCACCCAGGGGAGTCTGCACAGGAATGCATCCAGATGGGTTTGGAGTGTGTCCAGAGAATGAGACACCACAACCTCTCTGGGCAGCCTGCTCCAAGTGTTCCATCACCCTCACTGGAAAGTTTTTCCTCATGTTGAGGTGAAATCTTCTGTCTTCAAGCTTGTAAATGTTGGCAATCATCTGGCAACCAAGATGAACTGGAAAGGGCATGCAGGCAGCTTTATTCCACTTGCTCAATAGTGGTTCTGTTTTCCCTTCAGCTCAGGAGTCCTAGTCTAGGAGCTCACTGCCCCAGTTTACCACATTCCCACTTCCCTATGACAGCCTGACCTCTCTTGAGCATGAAAAACCATCCATCACTTTGAATGGTGAAGTGATACCAAATGAAGCAATGAGCCATTCCCAACCTGATAAGCAGGAAGGCAGGAAGAATGAATGATGGTCAGAACACTCTTTAAAAGTCTGTGATTCCCTAAGGATCAAAGGAAGGTGATATTCTCTGCAGCTGGATCACCTTTCTCTTTGGGGACTCAGGGATGAGCACTCCAACTGTTTGGGATTTGGTTAGAAAACACAAAAGCCACAAAAACATGAAGTTGCCACCTGACCCCACTGCTCATGGCACCTTCTTGCTTTCCTTGGAGGAGCAGGACAAAAGCACAAGGACATGACCTGGGTGGGTCTGAGGCAGAGCAGACAATTTACTTGGCTATCAGTAAGAGCCTGGCCAGCAGCCTAACCCCTGGAGAAACACTCTCCACAAAGGCAGAAACATGACAGACCTTCAGTGAACCTACACAGCAGCAGAGAGAGAGATGGCTGGAGATGGGCAGAGTCCAAGGGCAGGAGATTCAACACATCTAAGTGCTGGGTTCTGCACATTGGCCACAACAACCCCAGGCAGAGCTACAGGATGGGGACAGAGTGGCTGGAGAGCAGCCAGGCAGAGAGGGACCTGGGGGTGCTGGTGGAGAGCAGCTGAAGAGGAGCCAGCAGTGTGGCCAGGTGGCCAAGAAGGCCAATGGCATCCTGGCCTGCATCAGCAAGAGTGTGGCCAGCAGGAGCAGGGAAGTCATTCTGCCCTGTGCTCAGCACTGCTTAGGCCACACCTTGAGTACTGTGTCCAGTTCTGGGCTCCTCAGTTCAAGAAAGATGTTGAGATGCTGGCAGGTGTCCAGAGAAGGGCAGCAAGGCTGGGGAGGGGTCTGGAGCACAGCCTTGTGAGGAGAGGCTGAGGGAGCTGGGGGTGTTTAGCCTGGAGAAGAGGAGGCTCAGGGCAGACCTCATTGCTCTCTACAACTGCCTGAAGGGAGGTTGTAGCCAGGTGGGGGTTGGGCTCTTCTCCCAGGCAAGCAGGGACAGAAGGAGAGGACACAATCTCAAGCTCTGCCAGTGGAGGTTTGGGCTGGATGTGAGGAAGAAATTCTTCCTGGATGTGAGGAAGAAATTCTTCCCAGACAGAGAGACTGGCCCTTGGGATGTGCTGCCCAAGGAGGTGGTGGAGTCATCATCCCTGGAGGTGTTTAAAACCAGCCTGGATGAGGCACTCAGTGCCATGGCTGAGTTGATTGGATAGTGCTGGGTGATAGGTTGGATTGGATGATCTTGAAGGTCTTTTCCAACCTGGTTAATTCTGTGATTCTGTGATCCAAAGAAGGGCTGCAAAGATGATCACGGGGCTGAGCACCCGTCCTTCAAGAAGAGGCTGAAAGAACTGGGGCCATTCAGCCCAGAGAAGAGAAGGCTCCAGGAAGACCTTAAGAGCTGCCTTTCAGTATATGAAGAGGACCAACAGGAAGGCTGAAAAAGGACCATTTAGAAGGGCCTGTGGCGATAGGATGAGGGGCAATGGTTTGAAACTAGCCCAGGCCAGACTCAGGTTGGACATCAGGAGGAATTTCTTTCCTAACAGTGGTGAAATACTGGAACAGGCTGCCCAGAGATGTGGTTGAGGTCCCATGCCAGGAGACACACAAGGTCCAACTTGATGGGGTCCTGAGTGACTTGTTCTAGTTGGAGATGTCCCTTCTGACTGCATGGGGGTTGGACAAGCTGACCTTTGAGGGTCCCTGCCAACCCAATGCAATCTGTGATTCTGTGCTTCTCTTTAGCACTTCTTCCTTAAATTTCCTGGTAGGACTGAAATGTGTTTGTCAGAGTTCTTACATCCACCTGGAGAACAGCAGGAGCTGCCTCCTTCAGAGAAAGAAACCTGTTCAGGCACACATTCAAATCCTGACACACCTCCTTGAATTGGGAATATTGTGGAGAAATTGCTCATTCCTTGGGGCTGTTCAGCCTGCAGAAGAAAAGGCTCTGGGGAGACCTTAGAGCAGCCTTCCAGTACTTCAATTGGGGCTAGAGCAGAGCTGCCTGGGCCTTACTGGAGCCCTGGAGCAGGCTGGCCAGGGAGGTTCTGGAGTCTCCTTCTCTGGAGATATTCCATTGTGATGCTGCTTTAGCAAGGGGGTTGGACTGGATGATCTCCAGAGCTCCCTTCCAACCTCCACCACGCTGGGATTCTGTCATTCACTTGCTGGCAAAGAAAGCCTTTCAACTTTCCTGGCAGAGACACACATTATTGGACTGTTGTCTCTTCATGTTATATTTCTCCCCCTCCCTCCCTGTGATTTAAGTTAGTTTGTAAGCTCCTTAGACCAGGATTTACACCACATGTCACACAGAATTATGAGTCTGACATGCAAATGTGAATAGAACAACAATTGACCCTGCAGGCATCTGCAGATTCTGATGTATCAATGCCTGTCACCAGGAGTCCCTTCCAACAGCAAACTGGGCATGTGAAATGAGGCAGAATTTCTTCAACAGGTTGCAAAATATGGCTTTCCCCATCTTCTTCCCCCCCCCCCCCTTCTTTTATTTTACAGCTAAAGGATCTCTCACCCTAATTAAACCTCATTTAAAAAAAGAATCTATAAGAATTTCCTCTGCAAGTTCTGAGCCTTTTTTTTACCCATGGAGAAGTTTCACCCAGTGTGGCATTGGAATATACCTACAGGATTGGCTGAATCTTGAGATCTTCTGGAGCTACAGACCTCTAGGTTCCCTCACCCTAATTAAACCTATTTTTAAAAGGATCTAGAAGGATTCTCTCTAGAGGTTCTGAGCCTTCTTTCACCCATGGAGAAGTCTCAGCCAGTGTGGCATTGGAATAAACCTACAGGACTGGCTGAGTCTTGAGATTTTCTGGAGCTACAGACCTCTAGGTTCCCTCATCCTAATTAAACCTCTTTTTGGAAAGAATCTATAAGAATTTCCTCTACAAGTTCTGAGCCTTCTTTCACCCATGGAGAAGTTTCAATCAGTATTGCACTGGAATAAGTCTCTAAGATTTGTTGCATCTTGAGATCTTCTGGAGCTACAGACCTCTAGGTTCCCTCACCCTAATTAAACCTCATTTTAAAAAGATCTTCTAGATGATTTGTTTTGTTGGTTTTTTTTTTTTTCTTTAATTGTTGTTTTTACACCTCCTTGAGCTGCACATCTCTAGGGCAATGCTTGAAAACAGAAAGCAGGTTCTCCCCAGCAGGTACAGGTTGGCTAAAATATTTGCCAAGCTAGAGTGCCAGCCCTGCTGGATAAAAACCAGAAGGAAGCATAATGAAGCTGCCAGGCAGATTTTAGATGCTCTTACTTATCAGCACATCAACATCTGTAAACTTTCTGCAGGTCTAATCCAATTCTCTAAAGGATTTCTTTCCCCCCCCCCTCCATCCCAAATAGGCAACAGGAATTCCTCTTCACTTTGAAAAACATTTGCCTGAGGTCTTCCTGCATGAAGAACAAAAGAGGTTTGAAAGCCATCAGACAGTGCTGCAAGCAAAACAAACTTCCTCAAAACCAGCCTAACAGCTCTACTGGACATATTTTTGCTGTTTTCAATATTTCAGGGGGAAAAAAAAAAAAAAAAAGCTAAATTGTTCATAGAATCACACAGAATTTTTAGAAAGCCAGAAGGGTTGGAAGGGACCTCCAAAGCTCATCCAGTCCAACCCCCCTGTCAGAGCAGGAGCACCCAGAGCAGATCACACAGGAACACAGCCAGGCAGGGCTTGAATATCTCCAGAGAGGGAGACTCCACAACCTCTCAACTAGACTCAGCTGCTCAAGGTCTCACCCAACCTGGCCTTGAACACCCCCAGGGAGGAGGCATCCTCAACCTCCCTGGGCAGCCTGTTCCAGAGGCTGGAGGAGATGATCTCTGAGGTCCCTTCCAACCTGAGCCATCCTAGGATTCTATGATTTTAACAGGCTGGAATTACAGTTTGAGTTTGCAGCTACTGGCTTCTAGTTGGCATATCACAGAATCACAGAATATTAGGGGCTGGAAGGGAACTCCAAAGCTCATCCAGTCCAACCCCCCTGCCAGAGCAGGAGCACCTAGAGCAGATCACACAGCAACACAGCCAGGCAGGGCTTGAATATCTCCAGAGAGGGAGACTCCACAACCCCCTGGCCAGCCTCTTCCAGGCTTCTGTCACCCTCACAGCAAAAAATTCTTCCTCCTGTTTCCATGGAACTTCCTCTGCCTCAACTTCCACCACTGCCCCTTGTGCTGGCATTGGGCATCACCCAGCAGAGCCTGGCTCCAGCCTCTGGGCACTCCCCCTGCACATCTTCATCACCAGCAATGAGGTCACCCTCAGGCTCCTGAGTCCCATCTGAGGCCATGACAAGGTCAAAGTCTTCCCCTTGAGCTCTGTCTCTGTGCCTTGATTTTTTTTTTCCCCTCCAAACTCTACCCTTTGGAGTCAAACTGTGGAGAAATATTCCAACTCCCTTCCTCACATGTTCTTCCCTGATGCATGCTGTGCAGTATTAGTTAGCTGTGCAAGGAACAGAACCAAAACCAGAACCTAACATCTTGCAATGCTCTACAGAAGCTATCAAACAATCATTTCTGTTGCCTTTTCTTTTTTTCCCCCAGTGGTGGACAGGTTCCAAAAGCCTCAATTAGAATTAACTTCGACTATCCCACCCAGCACTTCATTTCCTTAAAAGCCTCTGAAGGCAAAAAAAAATAAATAAAGAAATGAATAAAGAAAATAATCCTAAGCCTTTTATCTAGATTGGCAGGGGGGATTCAGTGCCAAAGAACCACAGCAGATATTTAGATGTCAGAAGAAAAGAGATAAAGGTGTCTTGCTTCAGGCTGTAGGACAGCTTCCATTTTTTTTCCCCTCCCTTCCCCTCCCTCTCTCTAATACATATTTTTGAAATACATTTCAAGTCAAGCTTGCCTTCTAGCAGGACCCAGTCCAGATTTATCTCACTTATTAAAGACCCTGCAATTACTAAAGACTATCAGATGACTTCTAAGAGATGAATGAGAGGGGTTAGACCAGTTCATAACATGAAAATGCATTCCCTCCTGGTGATCACAAGAGTGAGCCCCAGGCCTCCATTTGTCTTTCACCTGGGGCACCAGATCCTTCCCAGATCAGCACAGAACATCTCAGTGTGGAACAGGTGAAAGACCCTTTCCCAGCTGTGCTTTCTGAACAATCCCTTCCTGCTCAAGGCTGAGAATGAGGTTTCCACCCTCATCCTGCTTAGTTTGCCAGCCACTTGAAGCTCTTCAGTGCAAAACTCCACATCCTTCTCTTCCTTTAGCTCTTGTGATTCTGAGCTCCTCTTCTCCTGCTTGTTCCTTCAGCAAGCTGTCACTCACCTCTCCAGTGTTCCCTGGGATGTTTGGAGATGCTGAAGCCCTAAGGAACAACAATCATTGTCTCTCTCTCTCTCTCTCTCTCTCTCTCTCTGCCTCTCAGCATTTAACCTCTCTCCAAAGTGAAGTCTTGGTCCATCTGCACAGGACCCACAAAGGAAGTTCAGCACAACTAAAACCATGTTCATAATTCATTTTCTTTCCCAGCCAAGCATCCTGCTCTGAGCAAGAACAGAACTAGTTCTGCTCAGGGGTTTGACTTCACAGCTCAGTCTCTGCTCAGCGTCTCTGAGCCTCTGCACTTTCTGAAGTTCAGGGCAGGTCTGCAAGGACAGTAACTGCTTCTGGAGGAGAGGAACTGGCCCCAAGTTGCATCAGAGGATGGTTAGGTGGGATGTCAGAAGAAACTTCTTGACTGAAAAGGTTCTCAAAAGTTGGAATAGGGTCCCCAAGGTTGAATCCCCATTCCTGGAGGTGTTGCAAAGAGGCAAAGATGTGGTGCTGATGAAAATGGCTTAGCACCAGCCTTGGTAGAGTTAGAGAATGGGTTGGGCTTGGTGATCCTGAAGGCCTTTAGCAAGCAAAGCAATTTTATGATCTACTAATTTCTTTTGCTTAAGGCAAAGGCATTGAGAGAAAGCTGCTATGTGCTGCTACCACACCTGATGGACAGACCAACAGCCACCTGTGCTTTCTCTGCACTTCATCACAAGTGTCTACAGTTCCACCAGGAAATCTTGACACAAAGAGCAAGCTGATTCTGCCTGCAGTTTCACAGTCTCACATAAAGGTCACAGCTCAGGACAGACCCTTGAAGACTCTAGAAGGATTCTAATATAACAACAGTCCCAGGATGAAGATCATAGAATCATAGAATTGTTAGACAGACTGAGAGAGTTGGGGTTGTTCAGTCTGGAGAAGAGAAGGTTCCCAAGAGACCCTCTTGTGGCCTTTCAGGATCTGAAGGGGGCTACAAGTAAGCTGGGGAGGGACTTTCGAGGGTGTCAGGGAGGGATAGGACTGGGGGGGATGGAGGAAAACTAGAAGTGGGGAGATTCAGATTGGATGTTAGGAAGAAGTTGTTCCTCGTGAGGGATGTGAGAGACTCTGGCAGAGGTTGCCCAGGGAGGTGGTGGAAGCCTCATCCCTGGAGGTTTTTGCAGCCAGGCTGGATGTGGCTGTGAGCAACCTGCTGGAGCGTGAGGTGTCCCTGGCCATGGCAGGGGGTTGGACCTGGATGCTTCTTGAGGTCCCTCCCAACCTTGACAATTCTCTGATTCTGTTGGTGTCATTGAGGACTCTGCTAGCCCATGGCATGTCAGTGTGGAGCCAGGAGCCCACGTACCACACACACAGCCCTGCAACCGAACCTGCTGCGAGGTATCTCTTCTTCAATGCTGTTACAGCTCATTTCCATAAACAGATGCAATCCCTCTGTGCTCAGTTTGAGTTGTAAAGAAAATCTGACATGAACATGTGGAGGTTTTTTAATCCTCTCTGCAGCAGAAGCACAGATTGCCCTCCCCGTTCTCCTTGTCTGCTTCTCACTCTCTACCCTGTGTGAGAGATATCGGAGGGCAAGCAGCACATCTCCTGAAGACAAGTGTTGGGGGGGGATGGGGGGGAAGCTAATCTGAATTTTAGTTCAATTAATAAATCACAAAAATCACAGAATGGGAGGGGTTGGAAGGGACCTCTGAAGATCATCGAGTTCAACTGCCTTGCCAGAGCAGGGGTCGCACAGGAACACATCCAGACAGGCCTGGAAAGGCTCCAGAGAAGGAGACTCCACAACCTTTCTAGGCAGCCTGCTCCAGGGTTCCAGCACCCTCACAGTAAAGAAGTTTTTCTTCATGCTGAGGTGGAGCTTCCTGTGCTGGAGTTTGTATCATTGCCCCTTCTCCTATCATATCCTGCCCAATTCTGGGCTCCCCAGTTCAAGAGAGACAGAGACCTGCTGGAGAGAGTCCAAGGGAGAGGCAGAAGGATGCTTAGGGGACTTGAGCATCTCCCCTGGGAAGAGAGCCTGAGAGCCCTGGGGCTGTTTAGTGTGGAGAAGAGAAGGCTGAGAGGGGATCTGATCAATGTCTATCAAGAGCTGAGGGCTGGGGGTCAAGTGGAGGGGGCCAGGCTCTTGTGGGTGGTGCACAGCAATAAGCCAAGGAACAATGGAGACAAACTTGAGCAGAGAAGGTTTCAGCTCAAGATGAGGAGAAACTTCTTTGGTGTGAGGGTGCCAGAGCCCTGGAGCAGGCTGCCCAGAGAGGTTGTGGAGTCTCCTTCTCTGGAGCCTATCGAAACCCACTTGGATGCATTCCTGTGCAGACTGCCCTGGGTGCTCCTGCTCTGGCAGGGGGGTTGGACTGGATGATCTCTTGAGGTCCCTTCCACCCTCTGATATTCTGTGATACTGTGATAGGACACCACTGAAAAGAGCCTGGCCCCTTCTTCTTGACACCCACCCTTCACATATTTATAAACATTTCACAAGATCTCCTCTCAGTTTTCTCTTCTCCAGGCTCAACAGCCCCAGGGCTCTCAGCCTTCCATCATCAGACAGATGTGCTAGTCCCTTCAGCATCCTCACTGTTGAAATTCAACTGAAATAATAAATGGAGATTAAAAAAATGTAATAATAAATATGCATTTCAAATTCTGATTTATTTTTATTTCCAAAAGAAAGTTTCAGTCACCACACTACTGCCCCACACTTTATCTCTTGCTGAGCATTGCTCAGATCCCCTCTGGGGCTGTTCTTCTCCAGGCTCACCAGCCCCAGGGCTCTCAGCCTTTCCTCCTCACAGAGATACTCCAGGCCCCTCAGCAGCTTTGTAGCCCCTGCTGGACTCTCTCCAGTAGTTCCCTCTGTCTCTTGTCCTGGGGATCCCAGAATCAGACACAATACTCCAGGTGTGGCCTCAACAGAGCAGTGTGGGTGGGGAGGAGAATCTCCCTGAGCCTGCTGGCCACACTTCTCTTCATGCACCCCAGGAGACCACTGTCCTTCTTGGCCATGAGGACACATTGCTGGCTCATGGTGAAGCTGTAGGTTTTGGTGGTTATTGTTACTAAGCCATGACACCAAGAGCAAAACAACTTGCAGGACTGCCTGACAGAAGGACCAGAGTGGTTAGTGGTCCTTCCATACCAGAAAGCTTCTCTATGGCCAGGGCAGCTCAAGACTCCAATGAGCAGAGGCCAGGGGAGCATGGAACCAAAACCACAGCAGCACCAAGATGGTCCTGGGGAGATGAGGGAAAGGAAGAGCCTGGGAATGAGGCAGCAGTGATATGCTGGGGAAGGGAATAAAGAGCACCCAGCTGTCCCACTGCCCCAGCAGGCACCTGGAGCTGCTCCAGCTCTCTCCACTTAACCACCCTGTAATTCTGTTCAAAAGCTGCAACTTCATCTAAGGGTAAAGAGTCAGACAGAAGCTGCTGGAAAATCCAGAACAAGCTCTCCACAAAGCAACTGCAATCTGTGAAGTGGAGACAGTCACCCAGACTGTCATTTACTCACGGTAGATAGAGGGCTGCCATGACACAGAATCCACAACAAGGCAAGAAAATTACCCAGGCAGGAAATCTGGGGAGTCCAGAAGTCCAAGGCCAGGCAAACAGCACCTGGAGCTTCACAGGCTGTGACAACTCCAGCAGCCACAATGCTCAACAAGACCAAGTGCAAGGTCCTGCAGCTGTGTCAGGGCAATCCCAAGCACAAATCCAGGCTGGGCAGTGACTGGCTTGAGAGCAGCCCTGAGGAGAGGGACTTGGGGGTGCTGGGGGAGGAGAAGCTCAGCAGGAGCCAGCAGTGAGCACTTGCAGCCCAGAGAGCCAAGCAGAGCCTGGGCTGCAGCAAGAGAAGTGTGGCCAGCAGGGCCAGGGAGGGGATTCTCCCCCTCTGCTCCACTCTGCTCAGACCCCACCTGGAGCTCTGGGTCCAGTTCTGGAGCCTCTATTCCAAGAGGGATCTGGAGGTGCTGGAAGGTGTCCAGAGAAGGGCCATGAGGATGAGCAGAGGGCTGGAGCTGCTCTGCTCTGGAGACAGACTGAGAGAATTGGGGTTGTGCAGTCTGGAGAGGAGAAGGCTCCAGGGAGACCTTCTTGTGGCCTTCCAGGATCTGAAGGGGGCTACAAGAAAGCTGGGGAGGGACATTTTAGGATCTCAGGTAGTGACAGGAGTGGGGGGAATGGAATAAAGCTGGAAGTGGGGAGATTCAGCCTGGATGTGAGGAAGAAGTTCTTCCCCATGAGAGTGGTGAGAGCCTGGAATGGGTTGCCCAGGGAAGTGGTTGAGGCTCCATCCCTGGAGGTGTTTAATGCCAGGCTGGATGAGGCTCTGGCCAGCCTGATCTAGTGTGAGGTGTCCCTGGCCATGGCAGGGGGGTTGGAACTGGAGGATCCTTGTGGTCCCTTCCAACCCTGACTGATTCTATGATTCTATGATTCTCTTCTGTGCTCTGCAGCCTACCCACTCACCTTGTGCTTTCTCAGCAGTACTCCCACCCCCACTGCTCACAATGCAAGAGCCCTAAGCCAGCATGTGTCACCAAGACTTCTTCTCATTGATCTTCCAAGAGCCATCTACTACCTCCTCCTCCTCCTCGAAGTCTGTTCCCTCAGCTCTGTCTCCGTGTTGCCGGCAGTCGCACCCGGGAACAAACCTTAGCCACTTTATCTGTCTGGCTTGGAGGGCACCTTAAAGATCATCCAGTGCCAACCCCCTGCCATGGGCAGGGACACGTCCAACCAGCCCAGCTTGCTCAAGGCCTCATCCAGCCTGGCCTTGAACACCTTCAGATAGGGGCATCCCCAACCTCCCTGGGCAACCTGTTCCAGTGTCTCACCACCCTCGCTCTAAAGAATTTCTTCCTTATCTCCAGGCTCAATCTCCCCTCTTCCAGCTTAAAGCCATTGTCCCTCATCCTATCACTCCAAGCCCTTGTGAAATATCCCTCCCAAGCTCTCCTGGAGCCCCTTCAGGTACTGGCAGGCTGTTCTAAGGTCTCCCTGGAGCCTTCTCTTCTCCACTCTAAACAGCTCCAACTCTCTCAGCCTGTCACTATAGGGGAGCTTCTCCATCCCTCTGACCATCTTTGTGGCCTCCTCTGGACCCTCTCCAGCAGTCCCATGTCCCTCTCAACCATTCTCATTTCATGCTAAATATGCTGTGTTCAATTTTCTGTTGAATTTCATCTCTCCCAGACACTTCTGCTAAGACAATTCCCCACACAAGGGGGAACTTGTCAGCTTGGCTTTCCTTTGGTACTTGATGCTGCCAAAGGATCAGTTGCCTATCAGCCACATCACAGAAGGGGTGGAAGGAACCAACCTGGCTGACAGTTTCCAAGCTGAGATCTTTGACTCTGCTCCTTCCCAAAGTCCATGTGAAGGTTCACACAGAATTACACAGAATTGTCAGGCTTGGAAGGTACCTCAAGGATCATCCAGTTCCACCCCCCCTGCCATGGGCAGGGACACCTCACACTACAGCAGGTTGCTCACAGCCACATCCAGCCTGGCTGCAAAAACCTCCAGGCATGAGGCTTCCACCACCTCCCTGGGCAACCTCTGCCAGTCTCTCACCACCCTCATGGGGAACAACTTCTTCCTAACATCCAATCTGAATCTCCCCACTTCTAGTTTTGCTCCATCCCCCCAGTCCTATCACTCCCTGACACCCTCAAAAGTCCCTCCTCAGCTTTCTTGGAGCCCCCTTCAGATCCTGGAAGGTCACAAGAAGGTCTCCTGGGAGCCTTCTCTTCTCCAGACTGCACAACCCCAACTCTCTTGCAGATACCCTAACTCTGTTGGAAAGGTTGACTTCTACAGCAAAACTGAGGGGGGAACGAAGGGAGGGGAAGGGAAGGGAAGGGAAGGGAAGGGAAGGGAAGGGAAGGGAAGGGAAGGGAAGGGAAGGGAAGGGAAGGGAAGGGAAGGGAAGGGAAGGGAAGGGAAGGGAAGGGAAGGGAAGGGAAGGGAAGGGAAGGGAAGGGAAGGGAAGGGAAGGGAAGGGAAGGGAAGGGAAGGGAAGGGAAGGGAAGGGAAGGGAAGGGAAGGGAAGGGAAGGGAAGGGAGGGGAAGGGAAGGGGAAGGGAAGGGAAGGGAAAGGAAGGGAAGGGAAAGGAAGGGAAGGGAAGGGAAGGGAAGGGAAGGGAAGGGAAGGGAAGGGAAGGGAAGGGAAGGGAAGGGAAGGGAAGGGAAGGGAAGGGAAGGGAAGGGCAAGGGAAGGGAAGGGAAGGGAAGAGCACAGTGCAATTACAGCCTGCAAAATGAAGTTTTTCAGCTCCTAACCCCCAGAAAGGAGATCCTGCTCTTCCATTCAGCACCTTTGATAATCTCTCATGCTTCAAGAGATGATCCCAGCATGACACCTAGTGGCAGCACCATCTTTAACCCCCTCAGTGCCTTTCTAGACTACTAATAGCTGCTGACAACCAACTATCTAGCTGCTAATTATTTCTCCCTTGCTGTTTATAAAATTCTGCTTCTGGTCATACTCTTGGGAGCAGGAATTGCTCCATAAAACATCTTCATGAGGCTGGAACACTCTTTTCCTGGCTGTGGTTGGTAGTATGTGAAGACTCTAAACACTGCTTTGCTCCCATAAGTTGGAATGAGATCTGCAGAAATATTTCAGGCAGCTGGTTCTCACCCCCTGCATCAAGAGATCCTGAAATATACAGCAGATAGACATATGGAAACCATCATATATAGAGATGGTAGCTTTAGGTGTTAGGTAATGGTTGCAATCCCTAATCTTAAAGGTCTTTTCCAACCAAAAGGATGCTATGACTGATACTGGCCAGAATATGCATGCCTCTTCCCAGCCCCAAAGTCATAACCCTTTAAACAGCACTCACCATAGAGTCATAGAATCAGAGAATCACAGAATCACAGAACCATAGAACCATAGAATCACAGAATCACAGCTTCATAGAATCACAGAACCATAGAATGGTCTGGGCTGGAAGGGACCTCCAAAGCTCATCCAGTCCAACCCCTCTGCACTCAGCAGGGACATCCCCAACTAAATCAGGTTGCCCACAGCCCTGTCCAGCCACACTTGAAGATCTCCAGGAAAGGAGCCTCAACCACCTCCCTGGGCAACCTGTTCCAGTGTTCCACCACCCTCATGGTGCAGAACTTGTTCCTCACATCCAATCTCAATCTGCTCTGCTCTAGTTTGAAGCCATTGTCCCTTGTCCTGTCCCTGCAGGCCTTTGCAAACAGTCTCTCTGCAGCCTTCCTGTAGCCCCCTTCAGGTCCTGGCAGGCTGCTCTTAGGTCTCCCTGGAGCCTTCTCTTCTGCAGGCTGAACACCCCCAGCTCCCTCAGCCTGGCCTCACAGCAGAGCTGCTCCAACCCCCTGAGCATTTTCAGGGCCTCCTCTGGACCCTCTCCATCAGGTTCATGTTCTTCCTATATTGAGGGCTCCAGAGCTGTACCCAGCACTGCAGGTGAGGTCTCCCCAGAGCAGTGGCATCATAAGGTAACTCAAGAGGTGCAAGAAGTAGTCAGTAATATTCATCAATTTAAATGCGAATTGATGGTAGCAGGAAGTGAAGCTGATAGATCAGTGGGGAAATCACCAATTCATCACATCTGGGCTTGGAAGGGACCTCTGGAGATCATCCAGTCCAACCCCCTGAACCCACAGCAGCTTGCATAGGATCATAGAATCACAGAAAGGTTTGGTCTAGAAGCAAACATCCCCATCCTGCATTAAGCAGGGACATTCTCAACTAAATCAGGCAGCCCAGAGGATCACCATGGCCAGGTGAGGTTGGAATCTCTCCAAACAAGGAGACTCCACAACCTCTCTGGGCAGCCTGCTCCAGCACCCTGACACCAAAGAGGTTTCTCCTCATGTTCAGGTGGAACATGAGTTCCAGTTTGTGCCCATTGCCCCTTGTCCTGTCCCTGGGCACCACTGACAAGAGTCTGGCCCCAGCCTCTTGCCCCCCACCCTTTAGCTGTTGCTGAGCATTGCTCAGCTCCCCTCTGGGGCTGCACTTCTCCAGGCTCACCAGCCCCAGAGCTCACAGCCTTCCCTCCTCACAGAGATGCTCCAGGCTGAACTATCTCCAGCAGTTCTATGTCTCTTGAACTGGGGAGCCCAAACCTGGCCCCAGTACTCCAGCTGTGCCCTCACCAGGACAAAGTAGAAAGGGAGGAGAACCTCCCTTGACCTGCAAGCCACACTCTTCTCCACGCCATCCCATGAGACCATTTGCCTTCTTGCCCATGGGGGCACATTCCTGGCTCATGGTGAACTTCTTGGCCACCAGCACTGCCAGATCCTTCTCCACAGAGCTGCTTTCCAGCAGGTCACCCCTCACCTGTACTGCTGCAGGGGCTGATCTCACCCCAGGTGCAGGACTCTACACTTGCTCTGATTCTTCCCCTTGAATACTCTTGGCCTCTGGTAGAGAAAAGGGAATGTAGGCACAGAACCCAAACCTGCTCAGTTTTGATCCAACACTCCAAAAGCAAGACCTGCAGAGTGCTCAGCTATCATCTGGAGACACCACTAGCCACCTACCTGCAGGAACAACCTCAGCCAGAACATTTTGGTTCTGGTAAGAAGCAGAAATGCTGAAATGGGATAATTAATGCAACAATAAACCTCAAGAAATCTCCCATTACCAGCATTTGAGACTATTTTTAGTTCATTATTTGAGCTCTAATAAAACTCACTTAATTTCCTTAATTGTCTATTTTTAAAATCACCATTTCAGCTAACTACTGAGCTGGCTGGCAAAGAGAGATCTGTTCAGATCAATTCCTTTTCCTTGGAAGTCACTGCCAAGTGATTTTAACCATCTGGACCTGTACCTCTCTATCAAATGAGTCACCACCACCAAAATACTTAATTGGTGTCACATGAAGTGCTGCTGCTGGAAGACAAAGATAAATAAGAAAAACACAAAAAAGAGAGAAAAGAAAAAAAGAAAGATAATGTTTCACAAGTCCCTAAGCAAGAGCTGAGCTCTAGAACTCCCCAGGAGCCAGCAGTGGTCCCTGGCAGCCCAGCAGGCAGCTGTGTGCTGGGCTGCATCCACAGCATGGAGAGCAGCAGCACAGGGAGGGGATTCTGCCCCTCTGCTCTGCTCTGCTCTGCTCAGACCCCACCTGCAGCACTGCCTCCAGATCTGGTGCCCCCAGCACAAGAAGGACCTGGAGCTGCTGAGCAGGTCCAGAGGAGGCCACAAAGATGATCAGAGGGATAGAGAACCTCCACTATGGAGACAGGCTGAGGGAGCTGGGGGTGTTCAGCCTGGAGAAGAGAAGGCTCCAGGGAGACCTTAGAGCAGCCTGCCAGGACCTGAAGGGGGAGAGAAAGCTGGGGAGGGACTTTTGACAAGGGCTTGGAGTGACAGGTTGAAAGGGAACAGCTTTAAGCTGGAAGTGAGGAGATTTCAACTGGTTATTAGGAAGAAATTCTTTGCAGTGAGGATGGGGAGGCACTGAACAGGTTGCCCAGGGAGGTTGTGGCTGCCTCCTGCCTGGAGGTGTTCGAGGCCAGGCAGGATGAGGTCTTGAGCAACCTGGGCTGGTGGAAGATGTCGCTGCCCATGGCAGGGGGTTGAAACTAGATGATCTTCAAGGTCCCTTCCAACCTGAAGCATTCCCTGAGTCCATGAGGTCCCATTTTCAGCAGGCACTGTTCATCTCAGTTCCTCCAAGGGAAGCTCATGAGTCCAGGCACTTAGCTTGAGCACAGCAGCTGCCCAGCCCTACTACCTCTGAGCTCTGAGTAACTGATTAACTTACGTTCTTAAAACAGGTCAAGAGGCTTCTCTCCAACCTTTCTGGTCACACAATAGATTTTTTTGAAGCCCCCCCCCTACTCCCAAGATTCCCATCAGTGAGCACTTCACAGCTTCCCCACTCAGCCAAGTTAAACACAACAGCGACCTTTCAGCTGTTTCAGCTAACAAACACTTCAAGCTGTACTACATATTTAAGCCCAAATGGCTGACCTGCAGTTCAGTGGGTGAGAAGCCCTCTGAAGTGATGCTCCCTATGATTTTGGGGTGTAGCACCTGCTGGGATTTCAGAAGACACAAGGTAGGGCTGCCACACACCACCTGCCCCAGCCCTGGCAGCAGAACTTGGAACTATTTCTGTTGCAGAGGAGATCTTTAAGGTGATCAGGTCCAGCACTGCCAAGTCCACCACTAAACCATCTCCCTCAGCCACACATCTTTGAAATCCCACCAGGGTTGGGGACTTCATAGCCTATTCCAGGCCTTGACAACACTTTAGCTATTGATAAGCATTGAGAAGATCCTCTCTAAGTCTGCTCTTCTCCAAGCTAAACAGCCCCGGGTCTCTCAACTTTTTCTTAAAAAAATCTATTAGCTAAATTAATGAAGTTAATTAGTTGACTAATGCTTAATTAATTAAGTTAATTAGTTAATTGATGCTTAATTAAGGTCCCTTCCAAACTATTCTCCTGGACATTAGGGGAAAAAAAAAAAAACAAACCAAAAATCATGGCAAGAGTGGTCAGGGCTTGGAATGTGCTGCCCAGGGAGGTGGTGGAGTCCCCAAGCCTGGAGGTGTTTCAAGGTGGTTTGGATGTGGTGCTTGGGGCTCTGGTTTAGGGGTGAGCCTTGTAGAGTAGGGTTCTAGGTTGGACTTGGTGATCCTGAGGCTCTTTTCCAACCTGAATGTTTCTGTGATAATTCTATGGAAAAGACCTCTAAGATAATAGAGTCTAACCCTCAACACCACCATGGCCACTAAGATATGTCCCAAACTGTCATGGCCAAATTTTCTTGCACACCTCCAGGGATGGGGACTCCAACACCTCCCTGGGCAACCTCTTCCAGTCCCTGACCACTCTTGCAGCAAAGAAATTCTTCCTCATCTCCAACCTAACCCTCCCCTGGCACAATTCAGGCCATTTCCTCTCCTTCTATCACCTGATACTAGGGAGAAGATCCCAACCCCCACCTCACTCCAGCCTCCTTTTAGTTGTAGAGAGCAATGAGGTCTCCCCTCAGCCTCCTGTTCTCCACACTAAACACCTCCAGCTCCCTCAACTGCTCCTCCCCAGTTCTGTTCTCCAGACCCTTCCCCACCTTCATTGCCCTTCTCTGGACACACTCCAGCACCTCAGTGTTGTTTCTTGCAGTGATGTCCTGGGTTTGGCTAGGATGAGTTCTATTTTTACCACCACTAGGATCAGTTCCATTTTTACCACCACTAGGATCAGTTCCATTTTTACCACCACTAGGATGAGTTCCATTTCTAACACCACTAGGATCAGTTCCACTTTTACCACCACTAGGATGAGTTCAATTTTTACCACCACTAGGATGAGTTCAATTTTTACCACCACTAGGATGAGTTCTATTATTTTTACCACCACTAGGATGAGTTCCATTTCTAACACCACTAGGATGAGTTCCATTTTTACCACCACTAGGATGAGTTCCATTTCTAACACCACTAGGATGAGTTCCATTTCTGACACCACCAGGAAGAGTTCAATTTTTACCACCACTAGGATGAGTTCCATTTTTACCACCACTAGGATGAGTTCCATTTCTACCACCACTAGGATGAGTTCTATTTTTACCACCACTAGGATGAGATCAATTTTTACCACCACTAGGATGAGTTCAATTTTTACCACCACTAGGATGAGTTCAGTTTTTACCACCACTAGGATGAGTTCCATTTCTACCACCACTAGGATGAGTTCCATTTCTAACACCACTAGGATGAGTTCCATTTCTAACACCACTAGGATGAGTTCCATTTCTACCACCACTAGGATGAGATCAATTTTTACCACCACTAGGATGAGTTCCATTTCTAACACCACTAGGATGAGTTCCATTTGTACCACCACTAGGATGAGTTCAATTTTTACCACCACTAGGATGAGTTCCATTTCTACCACCACTAGGATGAGTTCCATTTGTACCACCACTAGGATGAGTTCAATTTTTACCACCACCACCACAGCAACACTTAGCTGTCACCAACAATAAGCAAGCATTGCAAACTACTGTTAAAAACCAGAGAGGTATTTTCTGTTTTTCTAGACAATGACAACCAAATTACCACTTTATTTTGTTGGGTTTTTTTTCTTACCAAGTGTTTTCATCACTCAGCTGAGGCACTGAGACAACACTCAAGGTTTGTCTCTAATTTAAGCTCAAGAGAAGTAATTATTAATAATTAGAGATAAAATTTTTTAAAGGCAGCCTTCTGATTCATGTAATATAGTGGTCATTAATAGATAGGCTGGCAATAATTAGCTTAATTTATTATCAGCTTTAACAAGGTTTTTTTTCTGCCTTGAGATGACAGGTAGGAATTCAGAGACTCCAAAGTTGAGTGGTCTCTGTTTCATCTCTGGTCACCTGCTCAGAGCAGGAGGTGTAGTGAGTTTGCAGAGTGTGTGCTGGGAAGGCATGGCCAGTGTGAAAACTTTGCCCAGAAGTTCTTACAAGCAGAGAATCAGGAAAGACCTTTAAGATCATGGAAAAGACCTTTCAGATGACTGAGTTCAACCATCAAACCAACATCACTGTGGCCATGAAACTGTCCCCCAAAGGGTCATATCTACACTCCAGACACAAAGCATAAAGGAGAGTTACTAGGGAATACTAGGGAGATATCGACACTGGGGAGAAGAGACAACCCCCACCTCACTCCAGCCTCCTTTCAGGGAGTTGTACAGAGCAATAAGGTCTACCTTCAACCTCCTCTTCTCCAGGCTAAACACCCCCAGCTGCTCCTCCCCAGCTGCTCCTTCCCAGCCCTGTTCTCCAGACCCTTCCCCAGCTTTGTTGCCCTTCTCTGGACCTGCTCCAGCACCTCAATGTCCTTCTGGGAGTGAAGGACCCAAAACTGAACCCAGCACTTGAGGTGTGACCTCACAAGTACACAAGTGCACTTCCCTGGTCCTGCTGGCCACACTTTCAGCCCTCGTGCAGCACACCCCACGGAGTGTGAATCCTTGCAGCGCTTCCAATCTGTCAGGCAGATCCATTTCACATCAGCATCTACACCAGTAAGGACTAGATTCAGATTCAGGCAATAGTTTGGCCCAGGCAGATTTAGTTCACACCACCATTCCACATCACACCCCTGAATTTCTTCCCTTTCTCTGCTTTGCTGACAAGTAGCTGCATGCCTGGACTCCAGTCGGAGCTGGGGAGGTTTTTATCCAGGATCCATCACTATAGTAACCAAGCACAAAGCACCAAGTGGGAGGGGGTTGTTTCCCTCTTCTCCTGCCTTGTTTTTCTTTGTCTTTCAGCTGACATGAAGTGGGACACAGGCTCACAGGCTCAAAGGATATTAGGGGTTGGAAGGGACCTCTGGGCATCTTCCAGTCCAACCCCCCTGCCAGAGCAGGACCAGAGAATCCAGCACAGCTCACACAGGAACACATCCAGACAGGGCTGCAAAGGCTCCACAGAAGGAGACTCCACAACCTCTCTGGGCAGCCTGTTCCAGGGCTCTGGGACCCTTTCAGTGAAGAAGTTCCTCCTCATGTTGAGGTGGAACCTCCTGTGCTGCAGTTTCCATCCACTGCCCCTTGTCCTATCCCAGGGCACAAGTGAGCAGAGGCTGTCCCTGTCCCTTCCTTCCTGACCCCCAGCCCTCAGCTATTGATAGACATTGATCAGATCCCCTCTCAGTCTTCTCCTCTCCAGACTGAACAGCCCCAGGGCTCTCAGCCTCTCCTCCCCAGGCAGTGCTCCAGTCCCTTCAGCATCCTTGGAGCCCTCCCTTGGACTCTCTCCAGCAGATCCCTGTCCCTCCTGAACTGGGGAGCCCAGAACTGGATGCAATATTCCAGGTGAGGTCTCACTAGGCACATTAGAGGGGGGATGGGAAGAACCATCCAATCAACTCAACCATGGCACTGATGCCTCATCCAGGCTGGTTTTAAACACCTCCAGGGATGGTGACTCCACCACCTCCCTGGGCAGCACATCCCAAGGGACAATCTCTCTCTCTGGGAAGAATTTCCTCCTCACCTCAAGCCCAAACCTCTCCTGGTGCAGCTTGAGACTGTGTCCTCTCCTTCTGTCCCTGCTTGCCTGGGAGCAGAGCCCAACCCCCACCTGGCTACAGCCTCCCTTCAGGCAGTTGTAGAGAGCAATGAGGTCTGCCCTGAGCCTCCTCTTCTCCAGGCTAAACACCCCCAGCTCCCTCAGCCTCTCCTCACAGGGCTGTGCTCCAGACCCCTCCCCAGCCTTGCTGCCCTTCTCTGGACACCTGCCAGCATCTCAACATCTTGCTGAAACTCAGGAGCCCACAACTGGACACAGCACTCAAGGTGTGGCCTAAGCAGTGCTGAGCACAGGGCAGAATGACTTCCCTGCTCCTGCTGGCCACACTCTTGCTGATGCAGGCCAGGATGCCATTGGCCTTCTTGGCCACCTGGCCACACTGCTGGCTCCTCTTCAGCTGCTGTCCACCAGCACTCCCAGGTCCCTCTCTGCCTGGCTGCTCTCCAGCCACTCTGTTCCCAGCCTGTAGAGCTGCATGGGGTTACTCTGCCCCATCTGTTTGCTTCAAGTAAACAGCTGTCCACACCCTCAACAGCAAGAAGAATATCACCATTGTGTGTGACGGTTTGATTGTGAGTTAGCCTGGTGATTGTCAGTGTGGGGGAATTTCATCTCTCACACTGTTACATTGTGCTTGCAGGAACAAAATCTCCCTGGGATGACAAGATCCATTGCCAACAGGACACAGACAGGTCTAATGAGGAGGCAGCATGGCAGCAAAGCTATGAGGATGGCTTGTTCACAACTGACAGGTTTGTGTTTCAGGAGTTGCTATAGAAATGGAGAGAGAGTTTCAGTCTCCTGCAGCCAGCTCAAGCACTTTGCTCTTAGTTTTCAATTCCTGCAAAGGGCATATAAGGACTTGGGGGTGCTGGGGGATGAGAAGCTGGCCAGGAGCAGGCAGTGTGAGCTTGCAGCACAGAAGGCCAAGGGCAGCCTGGGCTGCATCCAAAGCAGCATTGCCAGCAGAGCCAGAGAGCTGATTCTGACACTTTGCTCTGCTCTGCTGAGACCTCACCTGCAGTGCTGTGTGCAGGGCTGGAGCCCTCAGCACAGGGAGGACATGAACCTGATGGAGAGGGTCCAGAGGAGGGACATGAAAATGCTCAGGGGCTTGGAGCAGCTCTGCTGTGAGGACAGGCTGAGGGAGCTGGGGGTGTTCAGCCTGGAGAAGAGAAGGCTCCGGGCAGACCTAAGAGCAGCCTGCCAGGACCTGAAGGGGGCTACAGGAAGGCTGCAGAGAGACTGTTTGCAAAGGGCTGCAGGGAGAGTAACAAGGGACAATGGCTTCAGACTAGAGCAGAGCAGATTGAGATTGGATGTGAGGAACAAGTTCTGCACCATGAGGGTGGTGGAACACTGGAACAGGTTGCCCAGGGAGGTGGTTGAGGCTCCTTCCCTGGAGATCTTCAAGGTGAGGCTGGACAGGGCTGTGGACAACTGATCTAGTTGGGGATGTCCCTGCTGACTGCAGAGGGGTTGGACTGGATGAGCTTTGGAGGTCCCTTCCAACCCAGACCATTCTATGATTCTATGATTTTTAATACACACAGGGAGCAACAAAGACTCTTGTACCAAAATGCTATTTATGGTCAGTTTAATCTTGAGAATGATGAAATAAATTAGGGGAAAATGAGAGCAAACTGCACTGATATTGATGTATTAAAACTGAGGCTTAAACGAGCATCCAGTCCAGCCTGACTTCCTCTCTGCCACCAGTTTGTCCTTACAGTGAGCTCATCAATTTGCATTTAATGGAAATTGAACTTGGATTTGGCTAAGGCATATTTTCCAGCAGTGATATAAATGCCATCAAAAGATGAGGAAACACACTGTGCGTGACAGCTGATTCCAGCAGTTCATCAATGTAAAAAGCACCTCTTTCTCATTTAAATTTGGCTGCCCTCACCTTTCCAGGATAATTGTCTCCTTTTATCCCCTCATAAAAGGAGAAAGCAGTTGCTCCCTTTCCCAGCTTGGTTAGGAAGCCCTAAAATATTTTAACATCTTTGCCTGACACATGGACAGTGGCATTGAGGCAGCTTCAGCACCAAGCTGTGTGGTGCAGCTGACAGCTGGAGGGAAGGGATCCATCCAGAGGGATCTGGGCAGGCTGCAGACCTGGGCCGAAGACAACCTCATGAGATTCAACAAGACCAAGTGCAGGGTCCTGCAGCTGGGTCAGGGCAATCCCAAGCACTGACATAGGCTGGGCAGGGGCTGGCTGGAGAGCAGCCCTGAAGAAAAGGCCTTGGGGGTGCTGGTGGAGGAGAAGCTCACCAGGAGCCAGCAGTGAGCACTTGCAGCCCAGAGAGCCAAGCAGAGCCTGGGCTGCAGCAAGAGAAGTGTGGCCAGCAGGGCCAGGGAGGGGATTCTCCCCCTCTGCTCCACTCTGCTCAGACCCCACCTGGAGCTCTGTGTCCAGTTCTGGAGCCTCTGTTCCAGGAAGGATCTGGAGGTGATGGAAGGTGTCCAGAGAAGGGTCATGAGGATGAGCAGAGGGCTGGAGCTGCTCTGCTCTGCTCTGGAGACAGACTGAGAGAGTTGGGGTTGTTCAGTCTGGAGAAGAGAAGGCTCCCAGGAGACCTTCTTGTGGCCTTCCAGGATCTGAAGGGGGCTTCAAGAAAGCTGGGGAGGGACTTATGAGGGTGTCAGGGAGTGATAGGACTTGGGGGGATAGATCCAAGATAGAGGAGGAGACATTCAGATTGGATGTTAGGCAGAAATTTTTCCCCATGAGGGTGGTGAGAGCCTGGCAAGGGTTGCCCAGGGAGGTGGTGGAAGCCTCACTCCTGGACGATTTTGCAGCCAGGCTGGATGTGGCTGTGAGCAACCTGCTGTGGTGTGAGGTCTCCCTGCCCATGGCAGGAGGGTTGGGACTGGATGAGCCTTGTGGTCCCTTCCAAGTCTGACAGTTCTATGATTTTACAAGAAGAGATTTTCAAACAGAGGGGTGCTCAGGATTAGTTTCTCCCCTCCTGATAAACACTTCTGGCAGCTGACATACTGGTTCCACTATCCAGAAAGAAACAAATGAGGAAAAATGATTAAAAGGACCACAGATGAAAGACTGAAAATGCACCAAAAGCTCACATAAGAACTACCAACATCTGCAGCTGGTCAAGGTGAAGTGCTCTTCTTTGAATGAGGAGATGTAGAAGAAACTGCTCTACAGGCTGCATAAGATGAGCTCAGCCCCCTAGAAAAAACCCCTTAAGAGAAAAGGCAAACGCAAGCAGCATGTGAAGAAGAAGTTTCACACCATATAAGACTTAATTGAGACTTGAACAGGCTGAGAGTTGGGCAGGGAGAAATGGAAGGAAATTCAACAAGGGCAAGGAGAGAGGCTTGCAGCTGGGAAAGAACAACCTCATGGAGCAGGAGAGGTTGGGGACTGAGCTGCTGGAGAGCAGGGAAGGGGAAAAGGCCCTGGGGGTGCTGGTGGATGGGAGGTTGCCCATGAGCCAGCAATGTGCTCTGGTGGCCAAGAAGGCCAATGGCATCCTGGGGGGGATTAGAAGGGCTGTGGTGAGTAGGTGAAGAGAGGTTCTCCTGCCCCTCTACTCTGCCCTGCTGAGGCCACATCTGGAATATTGTGTCCAGTTCTGGGCCCCTCAGTTCAAGAAGGACCTCAGGGAACTGCTTGAGAGAGTCCAGCACAGAGCCACAAAGATGCTGAAGGCAGTGGAAGATCTTCCTTAGGAGGAGAGCCTGAGGGAGCTGAGGGCTCTGGAGCTTGGAGAGGAGGAGCCTGAGGGTGACCTCATTGCTGGTGCTGAAGATGTGCAGGGGGAGTGCCCAGAGGCTGGAGCCAGGCTCTGCTGGGTGATGCCCAATGCCAGCACAAGGGGCAGTGGTGGAAGCTGAGGCAGAGGAAGTTCCATGGAAACAGGAGGAAGAATTCCTTCCTGTGCGAGTGACAGAAGCCTGGAAGAGGCTGCCCAGAGGGGTTGTGGAGTCTCCCTCTCTGGAGATATTCAAGCCCTGCCTGGCTGTGTTCCTGTGTGATCTGCTCTAGGTGCTCCTGCTCTGGCAGGGGGGTTGGACTGGATGAGCTTTGGAGGTCCCTTCCAGCCCCTGACATTCTGTGATTCTGTGATTCTGTGACAAAGACAAAATTACCAGCCCTTCCCTAGGCTGAAAACCCTGTTCTTGAGGGAATGCCTGAAAAATGGAGAATTAAGAACCTGCCTTCAGCTCCCCAAAGGCAGCAATTGGCTAAGATGACATTGGCTGATTCTCTGTTTTATGCATAAAGGAGAAGAGTAGATTGGGATATAAGACTAATGGAGCAGAATAGCTATAAAACAAGGGTAAGGCTGAATTATCACCCCCAGGACCAACCTGTGAGGATGGAGAGTTCTGTCACCTTGTATTTGTGGGATTAAATACAACTAATAAATAGAAAAAAAAAAAAAGAAAAGCCTATTTTCTGTAGTAGCATCTTGGGAAAAGAAACTTTACTGGCATCAGGAAACATAACAAGAGGAAAGTAATAAAAACTTTGCCACTCTTAGCATCCAGGATGAGAAGGAACAGCTTTAAGCTTGAGGAGGGGAGATTCAGACTGGAGGTGAGGAAGAAATTCTTCCCAGTGAGGGTGGTGAGACACTGGAACAGGTTGCCTAAGAGTGGATAACTCTTCCCTGGAGGTGTTCAAGGCCAGGTTAGATGAGGGCTTGAGCAACCTGGGCTGGTGGGAGGTGTCCCTGCCCATGGCCAGAGGGTTGGAACTGGATGATCTTTAAGATCCCTTCTAAGCCAAACCATTCTATGAATCTATGAACCAAACTCTTCTGATAAATAAGAAACAGAAACAGAACCAACCAGGTTGGAAAACACCTCAGAGCTCATCAAGTCCAACCTATTACCTAATCCCTAACACCTCCTGACAATTAAACCATGGATCCCAGTGCCACAACCAAGCTTTGTTTGAACACCTCCAGGGATGGTGACTCCACCACCTCCCTGGGCAGCACATCCCAAGGGACAATCTCTCTGTTTGGGAGGAACTTTCTCCTCACCTCCAACCTAAACCTCCCCTGGTGCAGCTTGAGACTGTGTCCTCTCTTGTTCTGGTGCTGGTTGCCTGGGAGCAGAGCCCAACCCCCACCTGGCTACAACCTCCCTTCAGGCAGTTGTAGAGAGCAATGAGGTCTGCCCTGAGCCTCCTCTTCTCCAGGCTAAACACCCCCAGCTCCCTCAGCCTCTCCTCACAGGGCTGTGCTCCAGACCCCTCCCCAGCCTTGCTGCCCTTCTCTGGACACCTGCCAGCATCTCAACATCTTGCTGAAACTCAGGAGCCCACAACTGGACACAGCACTCAAGGTGTGGCCTAAGCAGTGCTGAGCACAGGGCAGAATGACTTCCCTGCTCCTGCTGGCCACACTCTTGCTGATGCAGGCCAGGATGCCATTGGCCTTCTTGGCCACCTGGCCACACTGCTGGCTCCTCTTCAGCTGCTGTCCCCCAGCACCCCCAGGTCCCTCTCTGCCTGGCTGCTCTCCAGCCACTCTGTCCCCAGCCTGTAGCACTGCCTGGGGTTGTTGTGGCCAATGTCTAGAACCTAGCACTTGGATGTTTTGAAGTTCATGCCCTTGGACTCTGCCCATCTGCCCAGCCTGGCAAGGTCCCTCTGCAGAGCCTCCTACCCTCTAATCCTGCATTCCATTGTAGATTGTAGTTCTGCTTGTAGCTGTAGAGAGCAATAAGTTCTCCCCTGAGCCTCCTCTTCTCCAGGCTAAAAGAGGCTTGCACAAGAAAAATCTCTCTTGACTAGGGCAGCAAAGTGTGAGATGAGCACCATCACCACCACCCCCCACCTGGAGGCAGCAGCTCATTAATGAGCACAGATCTGAGTGCTGGTCACAGTGACAGCTGTCTCACAAGCAGCTTCACTCATTCCCCACAACATCTTGTCAAACTGGTTTCCCTAGCAACTGCCACCTCACAACTCCTGCTCCCTCAGGCACCAAGACATCGAATAAAACATTAATAATAATAATAATAATAATAATAATAATAATAATAATAATAATAATAATAATAATAATAATAATAATAACAACAATACAATAATAATACAATAATAATACTACAACAATAATAATACAATAATAACAACAATAATAAACAATAACAACAATAAAATAATCACTACAAAAAAAAAACAAAAAAAAACTACAAAAACAAAAAAAAAAACAAAAAAAAAAAAAACAAAAAATAAAAAATACAAAAAAAAAAACAACAAAAAAAAATAAACAAAAAAATACAATAAAAAAACAAAAAAAAAAAAAAATAAAAAAAATAAAAAATAACAAAAAAAAATAAAACAAAAAAAAAAAAAAAACAAAAAATACAAAATAAAAACAAAAAACAAAAAATAAAACAAAAAAAAAAAAAATACAAAAAAAAAAACAAAAAAAAAAAATAAAAAAAAAACAAAAAAAAAACAAAAACAAAAAAAAAAAAACACAAAAAAAAACAAAAAAATAAAAAACAACAAAAAATAAAAAACAAAAAATAAAAATACAAAATAAAACAAAAAAAACAAAAAACAACAAAAAACAAAAAAAAAAAATACAATAAAAAAAAAACAAAAAAAAAACTCAAAAATAACAAACAAAACAAACAAAAACAAAAAACAATAACAAAAAAAAATAATAATACAATAACAATAAACACAATAATAAAAACTACAATAAAACAACAAAAAAAACAACAAAACCAACAAAAACAAAAACAATAAAATACAAAAAAAAAAACAATAACTGCAATAATAATAAACACAATAAGAACTACAATAACACAAATCCCAACAAAAAAACAATAACAATAATAGCAACAATAAAAACAATAACTGCAATAATAATAAACACAATAAGAACTACAATAACACAAATCCCAACAAAAACCAACAATAATAGCAACAATGATAATAACAACACCAATAAAAATAATAACTGCAATAGTAATAAACACAATAATAAGAACTACAATAATAACAACACAAAAAACCAACAAAACCAACAATAACAATAGCAACAATGATAATAGCAACAATAAAAATAATAACTACAACAATAATAAACACAATATCTGCAATAATAATAACACAGACCCAACAACAATAATTATAACAACAACAAAAACAATAACTGCAACAATAATAAACACAATAAAAAGAACTACAATAATAACAACGCAAAACCCAACAAAACCAACAACAATAAAAACAATAACCACAATAATAATAACCACAATAATAAGAGCTGCAATAATAATAACAACAACAGATCAAGTCCAGCTTGTGGGTAAGAACTAAGGGATGTGGAAAGGGTGGTGAAACTGTGGGCTGGGGGAGAGGACTCAAGAGGGAGGGGACAGGCTCTGCTCACTTGTGCCCTGGCATAGGACAAGGGGCAATGGATGGAAACTGCAGCACAGGAGGTTCCACCTCAACATGAGGAGGAACTTCTTCAGTGTGAGGGTCCCAGAGCCCTGGAGCAGGCTGCCCAGAGAGGTTGTGGAGTCTCCTTCTCTGGAGACTTTGCAGCCCTGTCTGGATGTGTTCCTGTGTGACCTGTGCTGGATTCTCTGGTCCTGCTCTGGCAGAGGGGTTGGACTGGAAGATCTCCAGAGGTCCCTTCCAACCCCTAGCATCCTGTGAAGAATGTTGTCTGCTTCCACAACACCTATCAAGGCAGTGGCTTAGTTTTCTGCATGGGAAATGAGGCTGCCTCTTGCAGTGGGGATTCAATCTCTTGCAAACACATTAGAATTCTTTTTTCCCCCCTCTTCTCCAACCCTATTGTTTATTTTGCTTTGCAAGATGGAACACAGCAGTCCACAATCCTTTAGAAAACTCAGTCAGGGCCAACTGTGAGGGTCCCAGAGCACTGGAACAGGCTGCCCAGAGAGGTTGTGGAGTCTCTTTCTCTGGAGTCTTTCAAGACCCATCTGGATGTGTTCCTGTGTGACCTGTGCTGGATTCTCTGGTCCTGCTCTGGCAGGAGGTGTGGACTGGAAGATCTCCAGAGGTCCTTTCCAACCCCTAACATCCTGTGAGCCTGGGATCCTATGAACTGGACCTTTCCTTCCAACCATTTGCTGCCATGGCAGTAATGAATATCAGGGAGGTCTGAATGGAAGGGGAAAAAAAACCCAAACCAAAACACCAAACCAGGAGGCACAGCAACAGCAATCAAATAAAGTGTAATTTTCCCTTGTTGCTGGAGTTGTGTCCATTAAGGATTGATTGAGGCACTCCTCCTGACAGGTGCTGGAAGAGCTGGGGAAACCTGTTAACTTCTCAAGTAAGTGATGCCCACTCTCAAGAGCAGTGACATCTCATCTTTCTTTGGCAGCAGTGAGAAAAGAGCACAGCATCTTCCAGCTTGCAGAAAACTTCCTAGAGACTGTAGAAAACCTCTTTAGTCTGGAGAAGAGAGGGCTGAGGGGAGACCTCATGGCTCTCTACAGCTCCCTGGAAGGAGGTTGCAGTGAGGTGGGGGTTGTCCTCTTCTCCTTAGTATCAGGTGATAGGAGGAGAAGAAATGGCCTGAAATTGTGCCAGGGGAAGGATAGGTTGGATACTAGGAACAATTTCTTTGGTGCAAGAGTGGTCAGGGCTTGGAACAGACTGCCCAGGGAGGTGGTGGAGTCACCAACCCTGGAGGAACTCAAGAAACCTGTGGCAATGGCACTCTGGGACAGGGTTTAATGACCATGGTGGGGTTGGTTTGGCAGTTGGACTGGATGATCTTAGAGATCTTTTCCAACTGGAACAATTCTGTGATTCCCTGAGAGCAAAGAGATGAAATAATACATGGGGAATTTTAACCTGACAGCTATTGAGTAACTAAAAATCTCAAGAGTGCAGAAGGCTACATCAGTGACACCCAACTAGAAAAGCCATGGGATGGAGAGCAGAGTAACTGTCAGAGGGAAGCAAAAAGCACAGGACAAGTCTCATAATGTGAAGACAGAGCCCACTTGATCCAAAAGTCAGCTGAGAAGTGGTTTCATGTCTCTGGAGACAGACATATGTATGAAAACATGGACATTCTCTGTTCTCAATGGCAAAGCCTAGCTGAAAAAAAAAAAAAAAAAACACCACCATGAAAAGACCTCATTCTAGTACAACCATCAACCTAACACCACCATGGCCACTAATCCATGTCCCCAGACACCATTTCTACTCAGATTTTCAACACCTCCAGGACAGAAGCTCTACCTCCCTGGGCAGCCTGTCCCAATGCCTCACAACTCTTGCAGCAAAGACATTTCTCACCATATCCAACCTAAACCTCCCCTGGAGCAGTTTGAAGCCACTTCCTCTCATTCTATCACTTGATACCAAGGACAAGAGACCAATCTGGCTCCAACATCCTTTACAGCGTTGCAGGGAGGAAGAAGGTCTTCCCTCAGCCTCCTCTTCTCTAGACTAAACAACCCCAGGTCCCTCAGCTGCTCCAAACTTACAGTAGTACAAGGTTCCAAAGGCACTCTGGTTACTCAGGCACCAATGTGTGCAAAATATTCAGTATTTACAATATTTACAGGGATTTACAATTAATAAACAGTACAAAGACTCCCCAGCGTAGCCAAAGACCTACTAATAGTTTCTCTCTACCTGCCTCCTCCCCTACTGCCCTCTACAAAAAAGGGAAAGAATCATAAAATCATTGAATCAGTCAGGGCTGGAAGGGACCTCAGGGATCAGCCAGTTCCAACCTCCCTGCCATGGGCAGGGACACCTCACACTACAGCAGGTTGCTCACAGCCACATCCAGCCTGGCTGCAAAAACCTCCAGGGATGAGGCTTCCACCACCTCCCTGGGCAACCTCTGCCAGGCTCTCACCACCCTCATGGGGAACAACTTCTTCCTAACATCCAATCTGAATCTCCCCACTTCTAGTTTTGCTCCATTCCCCCCAGTCCTGTCACTCCCTGACACCCTCAAAAGTCCCTCCCCAGCTTTCTTGGAGCCCCCTTCAGATCCTGGAAGGCCACAAGAAGGTCTCCTGGGAGCCTTCTCTTCTCCAGACTGCACAACCCCAACTCTCTCAGTCTGTCTCCAGAGCAGAGCAGCTCCAGCCCTCTGCTCATCCTCATGGCCCTGCTCTGGACACCTTCCAGCACCTCCAGATCCCTCTTGGAACAGAGGCTCCAGAACTGGACCCAGAGCTCCAGGTGTGGTCTGAGCAGAGTGGAGCAGAGGGGGAGAATCCCCTCCCTGGCCCTGCTGGCCACACTTCTCTTGCTGCAGCCCAGGCTCTGCTTGGCTCTCTGGGCTGCAAGTGCTCACTGCTGGCTCCTGGTGAGCTTCTCCTCCTCCAGCACCCCCAAGTCCCTCTCCTCAGGGCTGCTCTCCACCCAGTCCCTGCCCAGCCTGTATTGGTGCTTGGGATTGCCCTGACCCAGCTGCAGGACCTTGCCCTTGGTCTTGTTGAACCTCCTGAGGTTGGCTTGTGCTCACCTCTGCAGCCTGTCCAGGTCCCTCTGGATGGATCCCTTCCCTCCAGCCTGTCAGCTGCACCTCACAGCTTGGTGTCATCAGCAAACTTGCTGAGGGTGCACTCAATGCCACTGTCCATGGCACTGACAAAGATGTTGAACAAGCCTGGTCCCAGCACTGATCCCTGAGGGACTCCACTTGTCCCTGGCTTCCACTGGGCCATGGAGCCATTGACAGCCACTCTTTGGGTGCTGCCATCAAGCCAGTTCTTTATCCATCTCGTGGTCCACCCATCAAACCCCTGTGTCACCAGCTTGGAGACCAGGCTGTGGTGTGGGACAGTGTGGATGGCCTTGCTCAGGTCCAGGTAAATGATAAGAGACAGAAGCAGAGAAGTTAATAGCAGTCAAAACAATGCAGCCAAGATCAAGCAGAAACCAGCAGAAGCACAAAGTTAGGATCTCCCAGCCTGAGGAAGCAGGAAGAGAGGGAGATTGTTTTGGGAACCAAATCTTATGGCAGCTCTCTCTCCAGTGGGATTGATTAGAGCTATCATTTTTGTCCTTTGTACACCCAATAGTGATTTATTTACATTTTCCTACTTTCTGGTCAAGATCTGTTTAAAAAAAAATATTAAAGGCATAGCCTAAAACTACCAAAACCATGAAGAAAAGAAGAACTCCTGGACAAAAGAGAAGACATCTTTCCTGAAGACACCACATGCTGGAGGCTGCTCAGAGGAGGGTTGGGACTTTGGGATCTCTCCCTTACCCTCCTCCAGAGGAGGACAGCACAAGCCAACAAGGATGACCTCTCCTCCAAGCCAAAGTGGCAGCAGCCTTCCTGGAGCCCAAATTTTCTTGGGGGGTGGGTGGGTGGTAATATAATTCCTGCTCTCTCCCTTCCTCCATTTCTTCCCCCCACCCCTCTCTCTCCCTTCTTCTGTTTCCCCCACTTTATTCAGCCTGGCTTCAGATACCTGGCCTCCTGTGTGCCTTTAATTCCACAACAGGGGAATGTTCAAAACAGAACAGAGTCTTTCCCCCCCCTTATGTGCAGCTCCAGCCTTGTCTGGTGTGTCCTACCCTGATGGAAGCCAAGCATCTACCCAAGCAAGCTGTGGCAAGCTGCCCATCTGTGTGTGAGGCTTGCTCCTGGCAGGAGACATCGTGCTCTTGCTCTCCAGCTTCACCAGGCTGCTGCAGAGTGAGCTGAGGGGGAAAGCAGTGGGGAGAGGAGGAGGAGGAAGAGCAAAATTCCAGCTGCACTTGCTCACATAAGAGCTCCCTGTTCAGCAGCCTTGGAACTAGCCACAGCACCAAGTTCAGAGGAAGCCTGAGCAGTGCCAAGTTGGCACCTGCTGGGGAGGAAAGGAAGCTGCTGGAGGGGGGAAGAAAAAATCTGGGAATCAAAAAAAACCCCAAACAACTAAACTAAAGGACTGGTGGAGAATCACTAGAAAGAAGTTCAGTATTTAGAATACGTATGGAAAATGGCCATGAAGAGCTGGGCTTGCCCTGAGGTTTCAGTTTGGCAGGAAAACTTTAGGATAAGAAAGATGAGGAAAACACAGGCAATGCTGTCTCAGGTCCTGTGAGCAAAGCACAGCTTGGGGGACTCCTCAGAAAGGCAGACTGAAGGTTAAATGGAGTGGCAGGAAGCCATGCCACAGGTGGAGCACACCAGGTGCTCCACCAAATAAAGGCAAGGTGTCTCACTGGCACATCTGTCTTTTCCTCTAGGGATGAAATGGAATTAAAACTCTCCCTCATGCTAAAAGATGCCTTCCCAAGTGCCCTAAAGCCCTCACAGCATTGTGACTGCCTACCACCAAAAAATCCACCCATGGGTCTAGACTGCTCCTGCCCTGGGGCTGTTTAGTGTGGAGAAGAGAAGGCTGAGAGGGATCTGATCAATGTCTATCAATAGCTGAGGGCTGGGGGGCAAGTGGAGGGGGCCAGGCTCTTGTGGGTGGTGCACAGCAATAAGCCAAGGAACAATGGAGACAAACTGGAACAGAGAAGGTTTCAGCTCAACATGAGGAGAAACTTCTTTGGTGTGAGGGTGACAGAGCCCTGGAGCAGGCTGCCCAGAGAGGTTGTGGAGTCTCCTTCTCTGGAGCCTTTCCAAACCCACCTGGATGCATTCCTGTGCAGACTCCCCTGGGTGCTCCTGCTCTTGCAGGGAGCTTGGACTGGATGATCTCTGGAGGTCCCTTCCAACCTCTGCTATACTGTGAGACTCTCATACTGTGAAAGGGTGGGAGGAAAGGTGCCTTAGTTTTGTAGAAGGCAAGGAGGACTGGAAGGAAGGGACATTCCCTCTCCCTTTGGGATCCCAGGATGGCTTTGTAGGAAAGGCACAATTCCAAGCCCCTTGCATATGAAGGTCAAACTGGGAAGGTGCCACGCATAAAGCTAAGGGAGCTCAGACTGCTCATGAAAACCTTTCCATTGCTTCCAGCCACAAGGAAAGTAAGAAGAGAGTCAAAATGAATACATCTCCTAAATGAGAGCTGATGGCCCTTAATGTGGGAGCCAATCTGGTTGCAATCCTGCAATCAGTCACTGCTGTCCGTTTCATTAAGCCACACCACGGCACCTGGCCTAAAAATGCATCCACTTACTTCAACCAAAGACTCATTTTGTGATGCAAATGTCAGCCCCCACAGCTCAGTGAGCTCCTTGAAACATCACCTCAGCTGACAGGTTTGGTGGTGTGGTGGTGGTTGGTTTGGTCTGGGTTTTATAGCTCTTTCTTCAGCACTTCTGGAGGTCTCTGCTTCAGCCACCCACAGCCACACTGATCCAAACGTTATCCCCTGTCAGGCTGCCACATGGGAGCTATCCCATTGGGAGCAGCTGGCAGGAGACAGCCTGCAGAGCCCTCATGGAGCAGAGTTTACTCCACAAACATCACACAGAAAGGTACAACCACACAGCCACACTTCAACTCATTCCCTGTCAGCTGCTCCGTGGATTTGTTTCCCAGCTGGGAGCTAAGGCACTGTGAATTACATCATCTTCCTCCTTCTCTTCATCATCACCAAGGCACCATGAAGTGCATCATCTTCCTCCTTCTTCTCTTTATTACTACTTTATCTGTGGTACATTAGAGGTTGGAAGAGACCTCCAGAGATCATCAGGTCCAACCCCCCTGCCAGAGCAGGAGCACCCAGGGGAGTCTGCACAGAAATGCATCCAGGTAGGGTTGGAAAGGCTCCAGAGAAGGAGACTCCACAACCTCTCTGGGCAGCCTGCTGCAGGGCTCTGGCACCCTCACACCAAAGAAGTTTCTCCTCCTGTTGAGCTGAAACCTTCTCTGTTCCAGTTTGTCTCCATTGTTCCTTGGCTTCTTGCTGTGCACCACCCACAAGAGCCTGGCCCCCTCCACTTGACCCCCAGCCCTCAGCTCTTGATAGACATTGATCAGATCCCTCTCAGCCTTCTCTTCTCCACACTAAACAGCCTCAGGGCTCTCAGGCTCTCTTCACAGGGGAGATGCTCAAGTCCCCTAAGCATCCTCCTGCCTCTCCCTTGGACTCTCTCCAGCAGGTCTCTGTCTCTCTTGACCTGGGGAGCCCCAAACTGGACACAGGATTGCAGCTGTGGTCTCAGCAGGACAGAGCAGAGGGGGAGCAGAACCTCCCCAGCCCTGCTGGCCACACTTTTCTTGCTACCCCCAGGATGCCTTTGGCTCTCTTGGACACCAGGGCACATTGCTGTCCCATGCAGAACTTGCTGCCCACCAGCACTCCAAGGTCTTTCTCCATGGAGCTGCTTTCCAGCAGGGCAGCCCCCAACCTGTCCTGGTGCCTGCTGTGATTCCTCCCCAGATGCAGGACCCTGCACTTGTCCTTATGGAACTCCATGAGGTTTGCCTGCAGCCAGCTCTCAGCCTGTCCAGCTCTCATGGATGTCAGCACAGCCTGGCAGGTGTCAGCCACCTCCCCCAGTTTGGTATCATCAGAACTTGCTGAGGGGACTCTCAATGCCCTCAGCCAGGTCCTTGATAAAGATATTGAACCAAACTGGACCCAGTCCTGATCCCTGGGGAACACCACTGGCCACAGGCCTCCAAGCTGACTCTGTGCCACTGGTGACAACCTCTGAGCTCTGCTGTGGAGCCAGTTTGCAATCCACCTGACTGACAGCCATCTGTGCCACATCTCCTGAGCTGTTCTGTGAGGATGTTATGGGAGACAGCATCAAAAGCCTTACTGAAGTCAAGGTAGATAACATCCACTGCTCTGCTCTCAGCTACCCATTTGGTCATTACTTCATAGAGGGCTACCAGATTAGTTAGACTGGGTCTCCCCTTGGTAAATCCATGTTGGCTACTCCTGATCACCTTTTTGTCTTCCATGTGCTTAGAAATGACCTCCAGGATGAGCTCTTGTGATCTGCTTGGTTAATTTATTCCCTCAGTTCTCAATTTACAGATCCTAATTTTGTCTTTGAAGTCTCACAGCAAAGCTATGGCTTGGACAGGAGGAAGGAAAACCCAGAAAGTTTTGCATGGAAGCTGCCTTGAACTTCAGATAGCTTTGAGCCTGCTAATTGATGCCTATGCAGGACTCCAGGCACAAGGTCCTTAAATTAAATTTAGCAAAGCATTCACCTGTGGAAATTAAAGGCAAAGGATAATGGTTACATCTGGGGATAATGGTTATGCCTGGGGATAATGGTTGTATCTAGGGACCATGGTTATATTTAGGGACAGTGGTTGGATCTATACACTGGGAGGAGCCAAACCCAGCACCTCTTAATGCACCAGAAGTGCATGCCTAGGGACAGGGGAAAAATCCCATAATCACAGAATTGCAGAATGATAGAGGCTGGAAGGGAGCTCCAAAGCTCATCCAGTCCAAGCCCCCTGCCAGAGCAGGAGCACCTAGAGCAGGTCACACAGGAACACAGCCAGGCAGGGCTTGAATATCTCCAGAGAGGGAGACTCCACAACCCCCCTGGGCAGCCTCTTCCAGGCTTCTCTCACCCTCACAGGGAAAAAAATCTTTCCTCCTGTTTCCATGGAACTTCCTCTGCCTCAACTTCCACCACTGCCCCTTGTGCTGGCATTGGGCATCACCCAGCAGAGCCTGGCTCCAGCCTCTGGGCACTCCCCCTGCACATCTTCAGCACCAGCAATGAGGTCACCCTCAGGCTCCTCCTCTCCAAGCTCCAGAGCCCTCAGCTCCCTCAGGCTCTCCTCCTAAGGAAGATCTTCCACTCCCTTCAGCATCTTTGTGGTTCTGTGCTGGACTCTCTCAAGCAGTTTCCTGAGGTCCTTCCTGAACTGAGGGTCCCAGAACTGAACACAGTATTCCAGATATGGCCTCAGCAGGAGAACCTCTCTGAACCTATTAACCAGACCCTTTCTAATCCCCCCCAGGATGCCATTGGCCTTCTTGGCCACCAGAGCACATTGCTGGCTCATGGGCAACCTCCCATCCACCAGCACCCCCAGGGCCTTTTCCCCTTCCCTGCTCTCCAGCAGCTCAGTCCCCAACCTCTCCTGCTCCATGAGGTTGTTCTTTCCCAGCTGCAAGCCTCTCCCCTTGCCCTTGTTGAATTTCCTTCCATTTCTCCCTGCCCAGCTCTCAGCCTGTCTCAGTCAGGCTGAATGGCAGCACAACCCTCCTGTGGCAGCCACTCCACCCAGTTTGGTGCCAGCTGCAAACTTGCTGGCAGTGCCCTCTGTGCCCTCACCCAGGTCATTGATGAATAGATTGAACAGCTCTGGTCCCAGTCCTGACCCCTGAGACACAGGCCTCCAGCTGGACTCCATCCCATTGACCAAACTCTGACTTCTTTCCTTCCACCAGTTCCCATCCACCTCACTCCCTGATCCTCCAGACCACACTGCCTCAGTTCAGCTGGGAGGATGCTGTGGCAGGCAGTGTCAAATGCTTGACTGGAATCAAACCACAGCCACTGCTCTACCATCACCTATCCACCTGGTGATGGTCTCATCAAAGGCTGTCAGGCTGGTCAGAGATGACCTCCCCTGGGTAAAACCACGTTGCCTGCTCCTAATGACCCCCTTGTCCTCAATATGCCTAAGGATAACACTGAGGATAAGTTTTTCCATGACCTTTCTGGGGATGGAGGTGAGGCTGACTGTCCATAGTCACCTGGATCCTCCTTCTTACCCTTTTTGAAGATTGGAGGGACCTTTGCCTTCCTCCAACCCCCAGGCACCTCTCCTGAATGCCATGACTTACCAAAGATGGTGGAGAGTGGTCTGGCAATGAGCTCCACCTGCTCCCTCAGCCCCCAGGGGTGCATCCCATATTCTTCTGTTAGAAGCAGGGAAATCAGTGCCTGACAAATGTGAAACCTGCTGGCCTCAAAGCTCAAGGCAGACATTTGCTTAAGTATCACCCTTTGGATTAATCAATCCTCTACAAACCTAAGCATGTCTTTACCCCAGAATCTTGAGAAGAGAAGGCTGAGAGGGATCTGATCAATGTCTCTCAAGAGCTGAGGGCTGGGGGGCAAGTGGAGGGGGCCAGGCTCTTGTGGGTGGTGCACAGCAAGAAGCCAAGGAACAGTGGAGACAAACTTGACCAGAGAAGGTTTCAGCTTCTTTGGTGTGAGGGTGCCAGAGCCCTGGAGCAGGCTGCCCAGAGAGGTTGTGGAGTCTCCTTCTCTGGAGCCTTTCCAACCCCACCTGGATGCATTCCTGTGTAGACTCCCCTGGGTGCTCCTGCTCTGGCAGGGGGGTTGGACCTGATGATCTCTGGAGGTTCCTTCCAACCTCTAATGTGCTCTGATGCTGTGATTTGAAAAAATAAAGTGCTGGAAAGAAGAAATGAGCACCCTGCAAAGTCATTCCACTTGTGCTAGCAGGGCTCCCAGCTTCAGACTCCCTTGAATTTTCATTCCCATTGTTCCCATCTAGGAAGAGAGACTTTATTTACAGGTCTATAGGTTCACCCCATACAATTCTTCTGTGTGAAACTCCCTGTCTACTACCTAATTATATCTTTAGAGAGCAGCTCTTTGCTGTTCTATCAGCTCATCAGTGTTAGACCCTGACATTCTTAAAACTTAACAGACCTCACCTGCAGTGCTGTGTGCAGGGCTGGAGCCCTCAACACAGGAAGGACATGGACCTGATGGAGAGGGTCCAGAGGAGGGCCCTGAAAATGATCAGAGGGTTGGAGCAGCCCAAGAGGAACTTGCAGCCAGAAGACATCTGGAGTTTTGCAACCAGATGTAACAAGGAGCTAAACTTGCTCTCACAAGGCACTGCATGTGCCTTGTCCTGAAAAGCCAGCCTAGAGGCATGCTCACACTCCTCTTGGATGGTCAGGGTGCAGCTGGGATGTGCTCAGCCACACCACAGGGCCTTTGAAGGGGAAAGGCAATCCCATGTGGCTCCAGCAGTAGTTGTGTCCTCCTGCATCTCTGATGCCATGCTGAAAATAAACTAAGCAGAGACTGAGCTGTCACAGGGTCAGGGCTGGGCTGGCCACTAGACAAAGGCCAGAGGCTCTCTATGATCCCTTCTGCCTTCTCAAAAGGGAAAGAAAGGGAAGAAGGGAGAGAGACTGATGGGTTGGAAAAGAAACTGAACCAGCTGGGCTGGAAAGCAGAACATTAAATGAAGTAGATTGGCACTGAAGGAACAGAAACTCTTTAAGTGAGATGGAAAATTTGCAGATGGCACCAAGCGGGGTGGCTGTGTCCATCTGCTGGAGGGTAGGGAGGCTGTGCAGCAGGATCAGGACAGGTGAGACCCATGGGCCAAGGCTTATTGGATGGAGGTCAACAAGACTGTCCAAACCCACCTGGGTGCATTTCTGTATAGCTCTGGCAGGGGGGGGTGGATTCCATGATCTCTGGAGTTCCCTTCCAACCCCTAACATTCTGTGATTCTGTGATTCTATCATAAGGCCAAGTGCCAGGTCCTGCACTGGGGGTCACAACAACCCCATGGTGAGCTACAGACTTGAGGATGTGTGGTTGGAAAGCTGAGACTCAGAGAGGGACCTGCGGGTACTGGTTGATAGTTGATTAACTATGAGCCAGCAGTGCCCAGGTGGCCAAGAAGGCCAATGGCATCCTGGCTGGGATCAGAAGCAGGGTGGGCAGCAGGGACAGGAGGTGACCATCCCCCTGTGCTCAGCACTGGGGAGGCCACACCTTGAGAGCTGTGTTCAGTTCTGGGCCCCTCACTCCAGGAAGGACATTGAGGAGCTGGAACCTGTCCAGAGAAGGACAAGGAGGCTGGAGAAGGGCCTGGAGCCCCTGGGCTATGAGGAGCAGCTGAGGGAGCTGGGGGTGTTGAGGCTGGAGAAGAGGAGGCTGAAGGAGATCTCATTGCTCTCTGCAGCTCTGTGAAGGGAGGCTGGAGTGAGGAGGGGGCAGCCTCTGCTCCTTGGTGGCAAGAGGCAGGAGCAGAGGAAACGGTTCCAAGCTGCCTCAGGGGAGGTTCAGGCTGGATGCTAGGAAATATTTCTGCACTGGAAGGGTTCTCAGACTTTGGAATGGTCCCAGGGCAGTGCTGGAGTCACCATCCCTGGGGGTGTTTAAGCAGTGTGTGGAGCTGCTGCTTAGGGACATGGTTTAGTGCTGACCCATCAGTGCTGGGTCAAGGGCTGGTCTGGATGAGCTTGGAGATCTCTTCCAACCAGACCTATTCAGTGATATTCTCTGAAAAGCTCTACAGGACTCTAGCCACAAAAAGCTTTAGAAGAAATGATGAGTTGGCTATTGCAGGGAGCACACAGGAGCACATCATCATAAGACAGCCCTCTAAGGAGACATGGATCTTGATTTACAGCTTATCATCTCTTGAAGAAAGAGTAGGGTTGCCTTGAGGTCCTGTTGGATTCATAGACATGCACCCACCAAGTTGGGGCAAAGACCAAAGCCCAGTGAAGGAACCCACAAAGGCCAGAAGTTCAGTTCAGAGAATCATAGAATGGTTTGGATTGGAGAGAATCTTAAAGATCATCTAGTTCCAACCCCCCTGCTGTGGGCTGGGACACCTCACACTAGGGCCACCTTGCTCAAGGCCCTGTCCAACCTGGCTTTGAACACTTCCAAGCTTGGAGCCTCCACAGCTTCTCAGGACAAGCTGTTGTGCAGTGCCTCACCACCCACACAGGGAAGAATCTCTTCCTCATGTCTCATCTAAACCCAGCCTCTTCCATTTGAAGCCATCACCCCTTTGTTAAAAGCCCTTCTGTAGCCTCCTTCAAATAGAAGAAAGCTGCTCTAAGGGCTTCCAGAGACTTCTCTTTTCCAGGCTGAACAACCCCAACCCTCTCAGGCTGTCTGCACAGAAGAGGTGCTGCAGCCCAACTTCTGTGTGTCTAACACACACACACACACACTCCTTGACTCTCATAAAAATGAAATCTGGTCTTCCTGAATTCACAATGCTTGGATCTCCTCCCTTTGTTTGATCAGAATTGAATTTGCCATTAAGCCTCTCCTTCTCCTTTCTTTCCTGGCAGGAGAACATAAAAATAAATGACAAAAAGACTTAAGCAAGACAAAAGACGCTGCAACATCAATCACTGCTAAGTGAATTCCCCTAGTCCTTTTCAGAACACAAAGATTTTCTCCACCATTTGGCTTTGCAGGGATCTCTGATGGCTGAGAAGTGCTTGGGAGCAGCCCCACACAATTTGCCGTCCTTCAGTAACCAGTCAGTTAAGTCAGGAGCTTAACATTTGAAGCCACCAAAAAAGTGTCTGATCTGAATTCAGAGAACTGTCAGGGTTGGGAAGGGACCTCAAGGCTCATCCAGTTCCAACCCCCCTGACATGGCCAGGGACACCTCACACTACAGCAGGTTGCTCACAGCCACATCCAGCCTGGCTGCAAAAACCTCCAGGGATGAGGCTTCCACCACCTCCCTGGGCAACCTCTGCCAGTCTCTCACCACCCACAGGGGGAACAACTTCTTCCTCATATCCAATCTGAATCTCCCCATTTCTAGTTTTGCTCCATTCCCTCCAGTCCTATCACTTCCTGGCACCCTCAAAAGTCCCTCCCCAGCTTTCTTGGAGCCCCCTTCAGATCCTGGAAGGCCACAAGAAGGTCTCCTGGGAGCCTTCTCTTCTCCAGACTGCACAACCCCAACTCTCTCAGTCTGTCTCATAGCAGAGCAGCTCCAGCCCTCTGCTCATCCTTGTGGCCCTTCTCTGGACACCTTCCAGCACCTCCAGATCCTTCCTGGAACAGAGGCTCCAGAACTGGACCCAGAGCTCCAGGTGTGGTCTCAGCAGAGTGGAGCAGAGGGGGAGAATCCCCTCCCTGGCCCTGCTGGCCACACTTCTCTTGCTGCAGCCCAGGCTCTGGGCTGCAAGTGCACACTGGTGTCATGGTTAGTTAGCTTGTAGGGGCTTAGTCATACTTCTCTTAAGCACAATACTTAATGAATGCAAAGAGTGAAAGGTCCCTAGACACTAAAAACTGTGAGATCTCATTGCATTGATTCACTCAGTCTTCAAAGCCCTAATTTCACAGACCCAAGGTTTCAGAGATTTTGTTGTTGTTGTTGTTGTTGTTGTTTCCTTGATTGTCATGAGGTCTTGGGTGACAGGGTGGACTTTGATGATCCTTGAAGTCTTTTCCAGCCTTATTGATTCTGTGATCTTGAGAAATTCCTCTGCCTCATCCTGACAAATTGACTGCAGTGAAGGCAATACTGTGCCAGTGTGGCTGTCCAGGCTGGGTGCCTCTAAAAAAAAGAAGCCATAGGGTTGAGATCTCCCAGGTCTAAAGTCTCCAGCCCAGTAGGTGGACACAGGAAATAATCTTATTTCTACCCATAAATCCTGCACCCTTATCAATCTGCAAAGTAGCACAATATCACAGTCTCACAGTATATCAGAGGTTGGAAGGGACCTCCAGAGATCATCCAGTCCAACCCCCCTGCCAGAGCAGCATCACCCAGGGGAGTCAGCACAGAAATGCATCCAGGTGGGGTTGGAAAGGCTGCAGAGAAGGAGACTCCACAACCTCTCTGGGCAGCCTGCTGCAGGGCTCTGGCACTCTCACTGTAAAGAAATTTCTCCTCATGTTGAGCTGAAACCTTCTCTGTTCCAGTTTGTCTCCATTGTTCCTTGGCTGCTTGCTGTGCACCACCCACAAGAGCCTGGCCCCCTCCACTTGCCCCCCAGCCCTCAGCTATTGATAGACATTGATCAGATCCCTCTCAGCCTTCTCTTCTCCACACTAAACAGCCCCAGGGCTCTCAGGCTCTCTTCACAGGGGAGATGCTCAAGTCCCCTAAGCATCCTCCTGCCTCTCCCTTGGACTCTCTCCAGCAGGTCTCTGTCTCTCTTGAACTGGGGAGCCCAGAACTGAAACAACAAACCAACAACAATAGCAACAAAAAAGGACAAATCATCCACAAGTAGAAGATGTGCTCACACTGGAATGATTAAGGTTAGACCCAAAAAGCAATGAATGTGTTCAGTCATTTTTCTCATCAGTGATTTTAATCTGTTCTATGCAATGTATTTTGTCAAACCCCTCTGCTGTTACACCCTCCCAGCCTGCTAAGGGCTGGAAGGGACCTCTGGAGATCATCCAGTCCAACCCCCCCTGCTAAAGCAGGGCACCCACAGCAGCTCACCCAGGATCATAATATCCAGCTGGGGTTGGAATCTCTCCAGACAAGGAGACTCCACAACCTCTCAGGGCAGCCTGCTCCAGGGCTGCAGCACCCTCACAGCAAAGAATTTTCTCCTTCATGTTCAGGTGGAACCTCCTGAGTTCCATTTTGTGTCCATTGCCCCTTGTCCTGTCCCTGGGCACCACTGACAAGAGTCTGGCCCCAGCCTCTTGCCCCCTACCCTTTCATTGCTCAGATGCCCTCTGGGGCTGCTCTTCTCCAGACTCACCAGCCCCAGGGCTCTCAGCCTTCCCTCCTCACAGAGCTGGTCCAGGCCCCCTCAGCATCTTTGTAGCCTCCCCTGGACTCTTTTCCAGCAGTTCCCAGTGTCATGTCTTCGTATTGATCACAGGAATGTTATCACCTAACACAACTCTCCTCCACTTTTTATAATGCTGGAGGCTGTGCAGTGTTTAGTTTTTCATTGCTGCTGTGTGTCAAGGGCAGCCAAATACAGACCCCCTCCCCCCCTTCCCACCCCTCCAGGAGCACACCATGATCCATGGATATTTACAGTTGTACAAGGTCTGCAATTTATCCTAATAAAATGATCACAGCACAGAGTAGAATTACCAAGGCAGAGGATAATTGAGCTGCTGTGGCATTGTGTACAAGTCACAAAAGGGGTTTTAAGCCAGCAAATCACTTGTTCAAGAGGCTCATGTGTGAATCTTCTACAAGACAGACATGCAACTGAAGAGATTCAGGGCTGGGGCTCCTGAGCTTGGAGCAGAGGAGCCTGAGGGGTGCCCTCATTGCTGGTAATTGCAGATCTCCTGTTCAGCCTGGAGAAGAGCAGGCTCCAGGGAGTCCACAGAGCAGTCTTTCAGTACCTGAAGGGGGCTACAAAAAAAAAAAAAAAAAGGCTGAGAAGGGACTTTGGACAAGGGCTTGGAGTGATAGGATGAGGGGCAATGGCTTTGAGCTGGAAGAGGGGAGATTGAGACTGGAGATTAGGAAGAAATTCTTTGCAATGAGGGTGGAGAGACATCAAAGTCATCCCATCCCTACCTTCTAAATCCTGGTCAGTCAGAGAACCCACAGCAAAGGAAATCAATCTCTTAATTCCTCTGCCAAGATGAATGTTGAGAGCACTTTATCATAGGCTGTGTAAACCCAGTAGAGCCCAGAGGAGGCTACAAAGGTGCTGAGAGGCAGCTGGGTGAAGGCTGAGAGCCCTGGGGCTGGTTAGCATAGAAAAGAGCAGCCTGAGAGGGCATCTTCTCAATCCCAGTTAATAGCTGAAGGGTGGGGGGCAGGAGGATGAGGCCAGATTCTTTTCAGGGGTGCCCAGGGACAGGACAAGGGCCAATGGGCACAAACTGCAACCCAGGAGGTGCCATCTGAACATGAAGAGAAACTTTGTTGTGAGGGTGCTGGAGCCCTGGAGCAGGCTGCCCAGAGAGGTTGTGGAGTCTCCTTGTCTGGAGAGATTCCAACCCCAGGTGGATGTTGTGATCCTGGGCGAGCTGCTGTGGGTGCCCTGCTTTACTGGTCAGACTGGATGATCTCCAGATGTTCCTTCCAACCCCCACCATGCTTGTAATCTGTGAAACTCTTGTCTGCTCTATCTGTGGTCAGCTCCTCATAGCTTCCCAGTAACTCTAAGGTGGGTTTGTGAACTTAAACCAGCAGATGAACTCATCTGTTTCTTTGAGGACATCAGTGCTACAAGCACTGCCTTCAAGCCCTGTTCCAAATACCCAGAGGCTGCCCCAAGTCTTCCATTATTTTCTCATCACAACTTTGGACTTCATCTTTCTGGGAGGAAATTCAATGATTTGGAAAGGAGAAAGTAATTAATGTAAGAACAAGAGCTTTGTCCCAGGAGCAAGCCTCCGTGCAGGCTGTTCAAATAGGCTAAACATGTTTGTCCTTTGGCTTTAGCAAGAGTGACTACACTCAGCAGTTCCCAACCATTTGATATTTAAATACCTTCAGACAGAGCCAACCAATCTAGGGATTATCCTCAAGGAGATCCACTGCTCTGATGAAAAAAAAAAAAAAAAAACAACAAACAACTCAAATGCAAGATGTGACACCAAAGTGGGAGCAGTTCATGACACCCCCACCACCCTCCAGGCTGTGCTGCTATTCAGAAGACCCAGACAGGCTGAGAGCTGGGCAGGGAGAAATGGAAGGAAATTCAACAAGGGCAAGGGGAGAGGCTTGCAGCTGGGAAAGAACAACCCCATGGAGCAGGAGAGGTTGGGGACTGAGCTGCTGGAGAGCAGGGAAGGGGAAAAGGCCCTGGGGGTGCTGGTGGATGGGAGGTTGGCCATGAGCCAGCAATGTGCTCTGGTGGCCAAGAAGGCCAAGGGCATCCTGGGGGGGATTAGAAGGGCTGTGGTGAGTAGGTTGAGAGAGGTTCTCCTCCCCCTCTACTCTGCCCTGCTGAGGGCACATCTGGAATATTGTGTCCAGTTCTGGGCCCCTGAATTCAGGAAGGACCTCAGGGAACTGCTTGAAAGAGTCCAGCGAGAGTGAAAGAGCCACAAAGATGCTGCAGGCAGTGGAACATCTCCCTGTGAGGACAGGCTGAGGGAGCTTGGGGCTCTTGAGCTTGGAGTAGAGAAGCCTGAGGGCTGCCCTCATTGCTGATGATGAAGATGTACAGGGCACTGTGGGGAGGACAGAGCCAGGCTCTGCTCAGGGATGTCCAAGGACAGCACAAGGGGCACTGAGGGCAAGCTGGAGCAGAGGAGATTCCATGGGAACAGAAGGGAAAACTTTGTCACTGGGGGTGCTGGAGCCCTGGAGCAGGCTGCCCAGAGAGGTTGTGGAGTCTCCTTCTCTGGGGGCATTCAAAACCCACCTGGCTGTGTTCCTGTGTGATCTGCTCTAGGTGCTCCTGCCCTGGCAGGGGGGTTGGACTGGCTGAGCTTTGAAGGTCCCTTCCAGCCCCTACCATGCTGTGATTCTGTGATTTTCAGGAATCCATTTTTGATGCTGCCTCTCCCTGCACGCCGGGATTGGTGCTGGAGAGGTTGCTGTTGCCTGCCAAATCCAAGAGATTCCCATTTAATGAAAGCTGAAGCCATGAGATCCTGCTTGCCAACCCGGAGAGGCTCGTTAAAAAGCTCGACACGTCCGGGGCTTCAGGGAAACATTCTGCTTGTTTGTTGGCAGGGGGAGAAGTCAAACCATCTCCCAGTCCCTCCTGCTGAATGAACCAAGTCATGAAGCTGCCCCTGGCATGGAAAGCCTTCTCACAGGGCTCTCTGTCAGGCCTTTCAAACAGCCAGCCCATGAATGAGGGGCAGCTCACAAAGGATGGCGTTGTGGGGCTGCCTGTGGGAGCAAACAGCCACCGCCGTCCTCCGTGCAGGTGGGGAAGAGAAATCAATGGACAAGGAAGCTCAGGGAAAGAGGGAGAAGCTCCTCATTGATGGACTGAGTGCAGGTCTGGAATGGAGTTTACCCAATAAAAGATGGATTTTCCCCTCGTCCCCCTCTCGAAAAATTCATTGTGTTGAGAACTGGGCAAGGGGGAAACATCTCCAAGGTTATAATTGCTTCTCTTCGGTCATTATGCTCCTAATTAAGGGCTAAAAGGACTCATTTTCAAGCATCTCACACAGCAATCAAGATATCCAACCTCCACCTCTTACCTCTTCCCTCAGCAACAGCCTTCCATTCAGCTGAGGGAATTGAGGAGTGTGTCCAGCAGAGCCAGGGAGGTTCTCCTCCCCCTCTACTCTGCCCTGATGAGACCTCCCCTGGAATACCGCATCCAGTTCTGGGCTCCCCAGTTCAAGAGGGACAGAGATCTGCTGGACAGAGTCCAAGGGAGGGCTCCAAGGATGCTGAAGGGCCTGGAGCACTGCTGGGGAGGAGAGGCTGAGAGCCCTGGGGCTATTCAGGCTGCAGAGAAGACTGAGAGGGGATCTGATCAATGTCTATCAATAGCTGAGGGCTGGGGGTTAAAGGTAGGGGCCAGGCTCTGCTCAGTTGCACCCTAGGATAGGACAAGGAGCAATGGATGGAAACTCCAGCACAGGAGATTCCACCTCAACATGAGGAGGAATTTTTTTACAGGGAGGGCAAGAGAGCTCTGGAGCAGGCTTCCCAGAGAGGTTGTGGAGTCTGCTTCTCTGGAGGCTTTCAAGATGTGTTCCTGTGTGACCTGTGCTGGATTCTCTGGTCCTGCTGTGTCAGGGGGTATGGACTGGAAGATCTCCAGAGGTCCCTTCCAACCCCTAACATCCCCTGACCCTGTGTCCCTGTGAGGCACTCATTACCATTCACATGCACAATCAATGATTTCAAATCCAGCATCATTTAACTCCCAGCTTTTAACAAAGGCATCTCACACCTGATCCCCTCTGAGGCAGGATGCAGCAACTTGCCCTGATGCCAAAAGTTTAAACAAACAAGAACATGGCTTGGACATGGCAGATGCTTCCATGATGCTGCATGGAAAAGAAAAGAAGAAAAAAATCCCTTCCCTGTGGCAATCTTTCACTCTGTAAATACCCTCAGACGTCTGCTGCCATGTTCTGTGCAGCTGCTCCATCCTTTTCCTCTCCTGTTCTCTGGTGGCAGCTTTCAGAAGCCACATTCTACCCCCCCCCCTCCCCTCCCCGTGAAAAGGCACTGCAAGTCTCATCTGCAAAGTGCTCTGCCATTCTCTGCTGCCTTCGCACATGCTTTTGTTTTTACAGTATCAGAGTACATTAGAGGCTGGAAGGGACCTCCAGAGATCATCAGCTCCAACCCCCCTGCCAGAGCAGGAGCACCCAGCTTGGACTGCACAGGAATGCATCCAGGTGGGGTTGGAAAGGCTCCAGAGAAGGAGACTCCACAACCTCTCTGGGCAGCCTGCTCCAGGGCTCTGGCACCCTCACACCAAAGAAGTTTCTCCTCATCTTGAGCTGAAACCTTCTCTGTTCCAGTTTGTCTCCATTGTTCCTTGGCTTCTTGCTGTGCACCACCCACAAGAGCCTGGCCCCCTCCACTTGCCCCCCAGCCCTCAGCTCTTGATAGACATTGATCAGATCCCCTCTCAGCCTTCTCTTCTCAAGATTCTGGGAACAAAGCTGGAAGTGGGGAGATTCAGGCTGGACATAAGGAAGAAGTTGTTCCCCATGAGAGTGGTGAGCGCCTGGAATGGGTTGCCCAGGGAGGTGGTTGAGGCTCCATCCCTGGAGGTGTTCAAGGCCAGGCTGGATGAGGCTCTGGCCAGCCTGATCTAGTGTGAGCCCATGGTAGGGGGGTTGGAACTGGCTGATCCTTGTGGTCCCTTCCAACCCTGACTGATTCTATGATACTAACCAGCCTCAGGGCTCTCAGGCTCTCTTCCCAGGGGAGATGCTCAAGTCCCCTAAGCATCCTCCTGCCTCTCCCTTGGACTCTCTCCAGCAGGTCTCTGTCTCTCTTGACCTGGGGAGCCCAGAACTGGACACAGGATTGCAGCTGTGGTCTCCCTTTGCAGTGGCACAGGTTTAAAAGGAGTTGGGCTTTTGGTTTTGTTTTTTTTTTTTGCACAGTGGTTTCTCAGCATTTAATTTTGCAGGCCTCTGTGTGGTACTACTGACAATGAAAAGCCTTCATCTGGCTAATTTTCAGCTCAACAACTGCATCTCTCTTTCCTCAGAGTATCATTACCTGCACTTGATTTTGTGGAAAACAGCTATTCTAGTCCTCAAACTCCCTGTCTCCAGACATCCTAACTCCTTTATAGCTTTCCTCCAGGTTAATAACATTAAGGAGTTTGGGATCAGGAACTGATCCCCAATGAGCTGTAATTGGAATGCATCTGCAATAACCTTTGGAGATGATTTTGCCTTCCTAATGCAGCCAACCTGCAGGCAGTGCTTTGGTCTTTTTATTACTCTGTTCAAAATGCAATAAAAGCAACAGCCTAGAATGCCTTAAAAAAAAAAAAAAACACACACACACAGAAGAAGAGAATCACAGAGTGGTATCACAGGATCAGAGTGTATCAGAGGATGGAAGGGACCTCCAGAGATCATCCAGTCCATCCCCCCTGCCAGAGCAGGAGCACGCAGGGCAGTCTGCATCCAGGTGGGGTTGGAAAGTCTCCAGAGAAGGAGACTCCACAACCTCTCTGGGCAGCCTGCTCCAGGGCTCTGGCACCCTCACACCAAAGAAGTTTCTCCTCATCTTGAGCTGAAACCTTCTCTGTTCCAGTTTGTCTCCATTGTTCCTTGGTTGCTTGCTGTGCACCACCCACAAGAGCCTGGCCCCCTCCACTTGCCCCCCAGCCCTCAGCTATTGACAGACATTGATCAGATCCCTCTCAGCCTTCTCTTCTCCACACTAAACAGCCCCAGGGCTCTCAGGCTCTCTTCACAGGGGAGATGCTCAAGTCCCCTAAGCATCCTCCTGCCTCTCCCTTGGACTCTCTCCAGCAGGTCTCTGTCTCTCTTGACCTGGGGAGCCCAGAACTGGACACAGGATTGCAGCTGTGGTCTCAGCAGGGCAGAGCAGAGCGGGAGCAGAACCTCCCCAGCCCTGCTGGCCACACTTTTCTTGCTACCCCCAGGATGCCATTGGCTCTCTTGGCCACCAGAGCACATTGCTGTCCCATGCAGAACTTGCTGCCCACCAGCACTCCAAGGTCTTTCTCTGTGGAGCTGCTTTCCTCTACCCTGTCCTGGTGCCTGTTATGGTAAGGGTTGGAAAGGATCTCTGAAGGTCATTTAGTCCAACACCTCTGCTAGAGCTGGATCACGAAGAGTAAACCACCAAGGAGCATACCCAGGCAGGTTTGGAATGCCTACAGAGATGGAGACTCTCTGGGCAGCCTGCTCCAGGGCTCCAGCACCCTCACACCAAAGACATTTTTCCTTCCATTTATGTGGAATCTCCTGGGTTCCAGTCTGTGTCCCCTGCCCCTTGGACTCTTTTGCCTCTTTTTTTTTTCATTAGGAATATAGTCCAGATGCCTTTGTAATTGTCTTTAGTCCATTCTTGGTGTGATGGAAGACACACAAGGATAGGCTGAGTGAACTGGGTCTCTTAAGCTTGAAGAAGAGGAGACTGAGTGTCAGGAGAATGGAGCCAGGCTCTTCTCAGAGGTGCCCAGTGATAGGACAAGGGACAACTGGTCCAAGCTGGACCATAGAAGGTTCCATGAGAACATAAAGAAAAACTTTTCCACTGTGAGGCTGATAGAGCATTGGAACAGGCTGCCCAGGGGGGTTGTGGAGTCTCCCTCTATGGAGATATTCAAAACTCACCTGGCTGTGTTCCTGTGTGATCTGCTCTAGGTGCTCCTGCTTTGGCAGGGGGTTGGACTGGATGAGCTTTGGAGCTCCTTTCCAACTCCTAATGTTCTGTGACTCTGTGAACACCACTGAGAAGAGTCTGACTCCATCCTCTTGATACTCAGCATCCTTTAAATCCTCATAAACACTAATGAGATCCTCCACTTTGTCTCCTCCAGGCTAAACAGAGTCAGCTTTCTAAGTCTAAGGAGGTGTTTCTGCCAGGCAATAAAAGTCATCTTAGCACCAAAGGTACCCTCATTGCTGCAGCACTACACTGAGACAGCCACAGAATGGCTTGGGCTGGAAGGAACCTTAAAGATCACCAAGTTCCAACCCCTCTTCCATGGGCAGGGACACCTTCCACCAGCCCAGGTTGACTCAAGGCCTCATCCAGCCTGGCCTTAAACACCTCCAGGGAGGAGGCATCCACAACCTCCCTGGGCAACCTGTTCCAGTGTCTCACCTCTCTTTACCTGGCAAGTGTTAAAACTATCCTAAGCTCATCCAGTCCAACCTCCCTGCAGCCAGCAGGGACATCTGCAGCTACAGCAGGCTGCTCAGAGCTCCAGGCATTCCGACCTGAAATAGTTCCAGGGGTGGGGCATCCACAACCTCCCTGGGCAACCTGTTCCAGTGTCTCACCTCCCTGCAGCCAGCAGGGACATCTGCAGCTACAGCAGGCTGCTCAGAGCTCCAGGCATCCTGACCTGAAATAGTTCCAGGGGTGGGGCATCCACAACCTCCCTGGGCAACCTGTTCCAGTGTCTCACCACTTTCTCTGCCCTCCTTCTCTCTGGTCTAAACCTCCCCTCTTTGAGTTTAAAGCCATCAGCCCTGCTCCTGTCACACCAGGCCCTGCTGGAAAAACTTGCAAGGAGAGCTGAGCACTTTACAGGACTTTTTGTTTCCTCTGGAAGAAGCTATCAGGCCTTGAAATAGAATCACAGAACTGTTAGGGTTGGAAGGGACCTCGAGGATCATCCAGTTCCAACCATGTTCCATGGGCAGGGACACCTCACACTAGAGCAGGTTGCTCACAGCCACATCAAAGGTCTAACACGAAGCTGAAATCAGGACTCCCAGAGCCACCCACCTAGAATGGCTAAAGACCTAAAATGCCCCCATAATAGCCTGGAATTGACCCAAATTGACCCCCAAATGGACAATATGACCCAGAACTGCACTGGGAGAGAACTGGGAGGCATTGGGAGAACTGGGAGGGAACTGGGAAGGAACTGGGAGGGACTGGGAGAGAACTGGGACGCACTGGGAGAGAACTGGGAGGCACTGGGATTGAACTGGGAGGGACTGGGAGAGAACTGGGAGGAACTGGGAGAGAACTGGGAGGAACTGGGAGAGACTGGTAGGCATTGGAAGAACTGAGAGAGAACTGGTAAGGAACTGGGAGCAACTTGGAAGGTACTGGGACACACTGGGAGAGACTGGGAAGGGACTGGGAGAGACTGGTATGCATTGGGAGAACTGGGAAGGAACTGGGAAGGAACTGGGAGCAACTTGGAAGGTACTGGGATTCCTTGGGGGATACTGGGAAGGGACTGGGAGAACTGGGAAGCATTGGGACAGAGCTGGGAGGCACTGGGACAGAACTGGGAGGGACTAGGAGAGAACTGGGAGGACTGGGAGGGGAATGAGAGGGCTGAGAGGGGACTGGGAGGACTGAAAAGCACTGGGAGAGAACTGGGAGGCACTGGGATGTAACTGAAAGGGACTGGGAGAGAACTGGGTAGACTGGGAGAGGGCTGGGAAGGGACTTTTGGGGAACTGGGAGAGGACTGGGAAGGGACTTTTGGGGAAGTGATAGAGGACTGGGAAGGGACTTTTGGGGAACTGGGAGAGGACTCGGAAGGGACTTTTGAGGAACTGGGAGAAGACTGTGAAGGGACTTTTGGGGAACTGAGAAAGGACTAGGAAGGGACTTTTGGGGAACTGGGAGAAGACTGTGAAGGGACTTTTGGGGAACTGAGAAAGGACTAGGAAGGGACTTTTGGGGAACTGGGAGAAGACTGTGAAGGGACTTTTGGGGAACTGGGAGAAGACTGTGAAGGGACTTTTGGGGAACTGAGAAAGGACTAGGAAGGGACTTTTGGGGAACTGGGAGAAGACTGGGAAGGGACTTTTGGGGAACTGGGAGAGGAGTGGGAAGGGATTTTGGCAAACTGGGAGGCACCAGGAAGGAACTGGGGAGGGATGGGGAGGAAACTGGGAGCAACTGGAAGAGACTCAGGGTGAACTGGGAAAGGCTGGGAGGCAGCTGGGAGGGGCCATAGCCCTACATCCTTTTCCCTTCTCTTAACTTGTTGTTAATGATGAAGCTCTTTTGCTGCTGCTCCTTGCCAGACATTCCCAAGAGGTCCTGCAAGTCTGGGCTGGCACTAACAAGTGAATGGGAGGTGAGGATCCTGAATGGCTTCCAAGTGAGACCTCCTAGCAGGTACACCTGGAACCTCACCAAACCCACAAAGCTACCTTGCCAATGCTTTTTTGGTTTTCATTGCACTGATTAGAAATAATTCCACTGCCCTCTGCCACTCCAGACATGAGTAGCAGGTCAGGCAATCAGCCCCTCCTTGGCTTGCTTCAAACCTTGATACAATGCTCTGAACCTTCTCCTCTTAGTTCCCTAAAGCTCCAAGATTTAAGCTAGAGCCCTGGTATAGATGACTTCTCCTGATAGATTTGCAAAGAGGTGGGAGAAGCTCAGTCAGAGAAGCATAGAATGGTCTGGGTTGGAAGGGACCTCCAAAAGTCATAGAATCACAGAATGGTCCAGGTTGGAAGGGACCTCCAAAGGTTACCCAGTCCAACCTCCCTGCAGTCAGCAGGGACATCTCCAACTAGATCAGGTTGCCCACAGCCCTGTCCAGCCTAACCTTCAGTATCTCCAGGGATGGAGCCTCAACCACCTCCCTGGGCAACCTCTTCCAGTGTTCCACCACCCTCATGGTGCAGAACTTGTTCCTCACATCCAATCTCAATCTGCTCTGCTCTAGTCTGAAGCCATTGTCCCTATTCCTGTCCCTGCAGCCCTTTGCAAACAGTCTCTCTGCAGCCTTCCTGTAGCCCCTTCAGGTCCTAGCAGGCTGCTCTTAGATCTCCCTGGAGCCTTCTCTTCTCCAGGCTGAACACCCCCAGCTCCCTCAGCCTGGCCTCACAGCAGAGCTGCTCCAACCCCCTGATCATATTCATGGCCCTCCTCTGGAGCCTCTCCATCAGGTCCATGTCCTTCCTGTGTTGAGGGCTCCATTCCTGCACACAGCACTGCAGGTGAGGTCTCAGCAGAGCAGAGCAAAGTGTCAGAATCAGCTCTCTGGCTCTGCTGGCAATGCTGCTTTGGATGCAGCCCAGGCTGCCCTTGGCCTTCTGTGCTGCAAGCTCACACTGCCTGCTCCTGGCCAGCTTCTCATCCCCCAGCACCCCCAAGTCCTTTTCCTCAGGGCTGCTTTCTCTCCCCTCCTCCCCCAGTCTGTATTGGCAGTGAGGATTGTTCTGGCCCAGGAGCAGAACCCTGCACTTGCTCTTGTTGAACCTCAGGAGGTTCCCCTGGGCACCACCTCTCCAGCCTGTCCAGGTCCCCCCTGCCACTGCTCTCCATCTGGACTTCGAGCCAATGAGCACCACCCTCTGGATGCCAATTCCAGCCAGTTCCTCATCCAGTCCAACCCCTTTGCAGTCAGCAGGGACATCCTCAACTAGATAAGGCTGCTCAGAGCTCTGTCCAGCCACACCTTGAAGGTCTCCAGGGATGGAGCCTCAACCACCTCCCTGGGTAACCTGTTCAAATACCTTGATGGAGCTCAAAGCCTAAGAACACATTGCTTCAAATACTACACTGCCTAGCAGGAAAAGTGGAAAATAGTTCCCTGTCAGTTGTCTGGCAATCAGTGCTGTTCCAAAACAAACACCTGAGGTGTGTTCATCTTCCTGAGTGAGGAGAAAGAGCTCTGCTTCCATGTTCTCAGATGCCTGTCTTCTTCTACTGCCTTTTGTCCTCTAGACAGAAGTGCTCAGGCACCCAGGCACATCATGGACGTTTAGCATACAGCTGTTTTAAACACCATCTCTAAACATCCCCCTGCTGTTTGTCACCCTGAGGTACCTTGCTGACCTGTTTTCTGCCATCCCCAAGTCTGAAAAGGAAAAAAATCCCTCTGCTAAACTCATAGAATGGGTTGGGTTGGAAAGGACCTTAAAGATCATCCAGTTCCAACCCCCTGCCATGGGCAGGGACACCTCCCACCAGCCCAGCTTGTTCAAGGCTTCATCCAGCCTGACCTTGAACACCTCCAGGGACATCCACAGCCTCCCTGGGCAACCTCTTCCAGTGTCTCACCACCCTCACTGCAAAGAATTTCTTCCTAATCTCCAGTCTCAATCTCCCCTCTTCCATTCCGCCTCATCCTATCACTCCAAGCCCTTGCCAAAAGTCCCTCCCCAGCTTTCTTGTAGCCCCCTTCAGGTACTGGGAGTCTGCTCTAAGCTCTCTCTGCAGCCTTCCCTTTCTCCAGGCTGAACAGCCTCCTCTCTTGCATCCTGTCCCCATAGGGGAGGTTCATCAACCTTCTGATCATCCTCATGGCCTCCTCTGGACCCACTCCAACAGTTCAATGTCCTTCTCATGCTATTTGTTTTGACCCATGGCAAGATCACAATTATAAAGCATTCAGAAACCCCCTCCCTGGTCAGTAAATCTTCCCTCCAAACACCCTCTCCTAGGTTCAGGGGTCTCACCTGGTATCACTCACACCTAGTAAGACTGAAATCCTGGCATGATTTGGAGTCATTTCTGCACATAAGTCATAACCCTATGATTTACTTTGAAGTTCTCTCATGTTTCAGCCTGTCAGATTTATGCCCAGTATAAACCTCCCTACACTGCTTGTCAGGTTTCTGAAGCATTTTGCAACCTGTAGAATTGCTGAATCCTCCCCAGAGAGGTTGTGGAGTCTCCTTCTCTGGAGCCTTTCCAGCCCTGTCTGGATGTGTTCCCGTGAGACCAGTGCTGGATTCTCTGGTCCTGCTCTGGCAGGGGCGGGGTTGGACCTGAAGACCTCCAGAGGTCCCTTCCAACCCCTAACATCCTCTGATCCTGTGATCCTGTGAAGCTGTTTGGGCTGGGGAATGTCAGGGGACACCACACACACAACTGCTATCTCCAGCTGAAGCCACCTCTACTAAAGCATTTTTCTCTGGGCCTTTTATAGATGGCAAAGAGCTGAATATCCCATTTCTTTGTGTGATTTGGCCATTGATGGGAGGATAACAAATACCACATTTCCATTTTATATCATGGCCAGGCAATATTTAGGATCATTTGCTCAGAGGAGCCAGCAGTGAGCACTTGCAGCCCAGAGAGCCAAGCAGAGCCTGGGCTGCATCCAGAGAAGTGTGGCCAGCAGGGCCAGGGAGGGGATTCTCCCCCTCTGCTCCACTCTGCTCAGACCACACCTGGAGCTCTGGGTCCAGTTCTGGAGCCTCTGTTCCAGGAAGGATCTGGAGGTGCTGGAAGGTGTCCAGAGAAGGGCCATGAGGATGAGCAGAGGGCTGGAGCTGCTCTGCTCTGGAGACAGACTGAGAGAGTTGGGATTGTGCAGTCTGGAGAAGAGAAGGCTCTGAGGAGACCTTCTTGTGGCCTTCCAGCATCTGAAGGGGGCTCCAAGAAAGCTGGGGAGGGACTTTTGAGGGTGTCAGGGAGTGATAGGACTGGGGGGAATAGAGCAAAACTAGAAGTGGGGAGATTCAGATTGGATGTGAGGAAGAAGTTGTTCCCCATGAGGGTGGTGAGAGACTGGCAGAGGTTGCCCAGGGAGGTGGTGGAAGCCTCATCCCTGGAGGTTTTTGCAGCCAGGCTGGATGTGGCTGTGAGCAACCTGCTGTAGTGTGAGGTGTCCCTGGCCATGGCAGGGGGGTTGGAACTGGCTGAGCCTTGAGGTTCCTTCCAACCCTGACAATTCTACAACTCTATGAGGCTGGAAATAAGCAGCACCCCTGTTTTACAGGAGTGCAACTCCAGCTCTTTTTTTCCCCCACTGGGTCACTTCTTAATGAGGTCATAAATATTTATGTCACCATTCCAATCCCAGCAACCGAAATAGCCTCGGTTTAAGTTACCACTTCATCAAGTTTAAATTTGGAAATGAGCAATTCCAATTCATCTTGAGAACTAAGAAGGGGGGGGATAATGAAGCTCCTAAGGCTGAGTTTGGCTGCTGCGTGGTTTCACATTCTGGCAGCCTGATTATTGCCTTTCACCGTTTTGTGCCAGCTCGAACACTTCGCTGCCCCATTCCATCACTTCTCAGCACCTCAGTCCTGGTTTTAAAGATCCAGGTTCTGATGTGTTTAGCAGACTCCTTTCAACACAGTTTCCCTTTATCCTAGGCTGAAAAAGTAAATGAAACACAGACTGCACAGCATCATCCTTCCACTGAAGATGAACCAAAATATGTTCATGGAACTGCTTCAGTTTGAAGAGACCTCGAAGGTCATTGAGTCCAACCATCAACCCAACCCCACCATGGCCACTAAACCATGCCCCACAGTGCCATGGCCACAGGTTTCTTGAACACCTCCAGGGATGGGGACTCTGCCATCTCCCAGGGCAGCCTGTTCCAATCCCTGACCACTCTTGCAGCAAAGAAATTGTACTTAATTTCCAACCTAACCTTCCCCTGGCACAATTTCAGGTCATTTCTTCTCCCCAGCTTTCTTGTAGCCCCCTTCAGATCCTGGAAGGCCACAAGAAGGTCTCCTGGGAGCCTTCTCTTCTCCAGACTGCACAACCCCAACTCTCTCAGTCTGTCTCCAGAGCAGAGCAGCTCCAGCCCTCTGCTCATCCTCATGGCCCTTCTCTGGACACCTTCCAGCACCTCCAGATCTTTCCTGGAACAGAGGCTCCAGACCTGGACCCAGAGCTCCAGGTGGGGTCTCAGCAGAGTGGAGCAGAGGGGGAGAATCCCCTCCCTGGCCCTGCTGGCCACACTTCCATCACCTGACATTAGGTAGAAGAGCCCAACCCCCTCCTCACCCCAACCTCCTTTCAGGGAGCTGTAGAGAGCAATGAGGTCTCCCCTCAGCCTTCTTTTCTCCAGACTAAACACCCCCAGCTCCCTCAGCTGCTCCTCTCCACCCCTGTTCTCCAGACCCCTCCCCAGCTTTGTTGCCATTCTCTGGACATTCCCAAGCCCCTCAATGTCCTTTTCCTTTGGTTTCCATTTCCCTTTGGGCCCAAAACTGAACCAAGTATTCAAGGCATAACCTCACCAGTGCCAAGTACAGGGTCACAATCACTTTCCTGTTCCTGCTGGCCTCCCTCTAGCAAACGTTTTTCCCCTACTCCCTAAGTATCATCCTCTACTCACTGCTAGAAAAGAGATGCAGAATATTTGGGATAATTTTCTCCTGTGTCTCTGAACTGATTCATTTCCTAAAAAACTTCTTTTAGCTCTGAATGGCCATCCATGAAACCTGAGCTACAAGTCATAGGCAGTCCAGGTTCTCCTAGCAAGCCGTGTCTCCCTGCTGTCAGAAGACAACTCGCAGCAATGAGATGAGAATTTCTCCTGCTGTCTACACCTCTCTTGGAAAAGATTTCTTTGGTACACCTGAAAAGAAACTTTCAAGTGAGGATTTTCTGTCCTCTGGGCATATATACTGGTTGATGAGTGTGAAATTGGAAGGCTGTCTTCAGTGCAGTTGTGCAGTGCACAACACAGAATGGTTTGGCTTGGAAGGGACCTTAAAGATCATCCAGGTCCAACCACTCTGCCATGGACAGGGACAAAGCTTCATCCAACCCAGCTCTGAACACCTCCAGGGAGAGGACATTCACAACCTCCCTGGGTAACCTGTTCCAGTGTCTCCCCACCCTCACTGTCAAGAATTTCTTTCTAATCTACAGTCTCAATCTCCCCTCTTCCAGCTCAAAGCCATTGCCCCTCTTCCTGTCACCATAACCCCTTGCCACTAGTCCCTCCCCAGCTTTTTTTGTAGGCACAACATCTGCCACAAGCTCCATCTCACCTCAGAATCACAGGGAGCAGTTCAGAAAACACAGACTGAACTCTTACATCAAGTGCTGAAGCTGTGTCACATTCACAAGGAGCTCAACCAAGCTGCAAAGACCCAATGGAGCCAAGAGCATGGAGCTCCTCTTCAACAGGAGTTTGCCGCAAGTGAACACCCAGGAAGGCATCAACTTGACAGTAGGTGACAGAAAATAGAAGGGACTTTGTTACTAAGCCTGCTGGCTGTGTTTACAGCATCATATGTCACTTACAGGAAAAGCAGCTATCCATACAGAAGGGGGAGGAGGGGAGAGAAAGCAGCCCTGAGGAAAAGGACTTGGGGGTGCTGGGGGATGAGAAGCTGGCCAGGAGCAGGCAGTGTGAGCTTGCAGCACAGAAGGCCAAGGGCAGCCTGGGCTGCATCCAAAGCAGCATTGCCAGCAGAGCCAGAGAGCTGATTCTGACACTTTGCTCTGCTCTGCTGAGACCTCACCTGCAGTGCTGTGTGCAGGGCTGGAGCCCTCAGCACAGGGAGGACATGGACCTGATGGAGAGGGTCCAGAGGAGGGCCCTGAAAATGCTCAGGGGGTTGGAGCAGCTCTGCTGTGAGGACAGGCTGAGGGAGCTGGGGGTGTTCAGCCTGGAGAAGAGAAGGCTCCAGGGAGACCTAAGAGCAGCCTGCCAGGACCTGGAGGGGGCTACAAGAAGGCTGCAGAGAGACTGTTTGCAAAGGGCTGCAGGGACAGGACAAGGGACAATGGCTTCAAACTAGAGCAGAGCAGATTGAGATTGGATGTGAGGAACAAGTTCTGCACCATGAGGGTGGTGGAACACTGGAACAGGTTGCCCAGGGAGGTGGTTGAGGCTCCTCCCCTGGAGATCTTCAAGGTGAGGCTGGACAGGGCTGTGGGCAACCTGATCTAGTTGGGGATGTCCCTGCTGAGTGCAGAGGGGTTGGACTGGATGAGCTTTGGAGGTCCCTTCCAACCCAGACCATTCTGTGATTCTGTGATTCTCTGATTCTGTGATTCTATGATCCTCTGATTCTGTGATTCTATGGTTCTATGATCCTCTGATTCTGTGATTCTATGATCCTCTTATTCTCTAATTCTCTGATTTGAACCAGGACTTTACAAGACTGGATGTCAATGAAACACCAGGCACTCATACTGCTAACATCAGCCACTCCTGGAGATGATGTATCTGACATAAGGGAGTGTGGTCAGCTCTTAAGCAGCCTATAAGCCAAAAGCTATGACCTACACCTAGGTGTAGCCAACTCCTACACACAGCCTGCATCTCAAAGACATGGATAGGAGCGGGATGCAAGGTAGCTTTAAAAATGAGTTCATGATGGCATTAGGCCAAGGTAAACAGTAGGTTTAGTAGGATGGTGCTTAGCTGCAGGCTA
>NC_072013.1:14117880-14145380 GCF_027791375.1 Indicator indicator | reverse complement strand
ATGGCCATCAAGCCTTGCCCCACAGTGCCATGCCCACAGGTTTCCTGAACACCTCCAGGGATGGGGACTCCACCACCTCCCTGGGCAGCCTGTTCCAATCCCTGACCATTCTTGCAGCCAAGAAATTGTTCCTAATCTCCAACCTAACCCTCCCCTGGCACAATTTCAGGCCATTTCCTCTAAGTCCATCACCTGATGCTAGGGAGAAGAGACCAACCTCCACCTCACTGCAACCTCCTTTCGGGAAGCTGTAGCTAGCGAGGTGGTCTCCCCTCAACATAACATACACCAGTGTGGTGCTGCAAGGAAACTGCAGCCTGGGCATTCTTGTGTCCAAGTGAGGGCCTTTCCTCTTATTTAAGCCACAGAATACCAGAGTAGGGGTTGGAAGGGATCTCTGAAGTCCAATCTAACCCTCCTGCTAAAATAGGATCACAGAACTGATCAGATCCCCTCTCAGGTTGTTCTTCTCCAGGCTGAAGAGCTCCAGGCCTCTCAGCCTTTCCTCCTCACACAGATGCTCCAGGCACCTCAGGATCTCTGTAGCTTCTCCAGTAGCTCTCTGTCTCTCTTCAACTGGGAAGCCCAGAACTGAGCACAAGACTTGTCCCAGTGACATCAGTGATTGTGAAGGAGAACATTCACTGTGTAAATGAACCAAAGAGTTAATTCATTTTCCTTCCCCTCAGCCAGACTTTGTGGAACACTTTGGGGTGAAGAGTAGCTCTGTCTGCTCTTGTAGGTGAAGATCTTCTTCCCAAGGTTTGCCTTTTGACTTGGGTGTGTGTGTTCAGGTGGAGGGGCAGCAAACAATAGGGAAGGAGCTCATTTCTTCTTCCATTAGACACCAAACTGTTGTATCCTACTTCCCAGCCTGAAGGAGCTCTTTGATAAGGAGGTGTGTGTGGAAGGTGCTGTCAGAAACTGGGTGGTGATGCAGTAGGGAATGCTCTTCCTAGGGAGAATGCTGTGCTTGGAAATGCTGCCTTTGCAGCTTCAGCCTTGCACTTCCTATTTACACACTAGCAGAATCAACCAGGTAGGGAAAGACCTCAGAGATCATCAAGTCCAACCTGTTAGCTAATACCTAACACCTCCTGACAACTAAACCATGGCTCCAAGGACCACATCCCAATGGCCAATTACTCTTTCTGGGAAGTTCTCCTCACCTCCAGCCTAAACCTCCCCTCGCACAGCTTGAGACTGTGTCCTCTCCTTCTCTCCCTGCTTGCTTGGGAGAAGAGCCCAACCCCCACCTGGCTACAACCTCCCTTCAGGTAGTTGTAGAGAGCGATGAGGTCTGCCATGAGCCTCCTCTTCTCCAGGCTAAACACCCCCAGCTCCCTCAGCCTCTCCTCACAGGGCTGTGCTCCAGACCCCTCCCCAGCCTTGCTGCCCTTCTCTGGACACATTCAAGTATCTCAATGTCCTTTAGCCCCCTTAGAAGGAGTCACACATTCCTATCTTAGAATCATAGAATCAGTCAGGGTTGGAAGGGACCACAAGGATCATCTAGTTCCAACCCTACCTCACACTAGAGCAGGCTGGCCACAGCCTCATCCAGCCTGGCCTTAAACACCTTCAGGGATGGGGCCTCAACCACCTCCCTGGGCAACCTGTTCCAGTGTCTCACCACCCTCATGGGGAACAACTTCTTCCTAACATCCAATCTGAATCTCCCCACTTCTAGTTTTGCTCCATTTCCCCCAGTCTGTCACTCCCTGACACCCTCAAAAGTCCCTCCCCAGCTTTCCTGTAGCCCCCTTCAGATCCTGGAAGGCCACAAGAAGGTCTCCTGGGAGCCTTCTCTTCTCCAGACTGCACAACCCCAACTCTCTCAGTCTGTCTCCAGAGCAGAGCAGCTCCAGCCCTCTGCTCATCCTCATGGCCCTTCTCTGGACACCTTCCAGCACCTCCAGATCCTTCCTGGAACAGAGGCTTCCAGAACTGGACATAGTGCTCCAGGTGTAGAGTAGAGTGTACAAGTCCTGTTTTGAGAGTACAGGCCCCATTTTGGGGTGTCCTGCCTCAGTTGTCTTTCCTGCTCATGTGGTCTTGGAGAACCTTGAGAAGAAGTCTACTGTCTGCTTGTGCTGCTGCTGCTGCTTAATTCCTAGAATTATTGAACAGTTGGGAGGGAAGGGATCTTGAAAGCTCATCCAGTCCAACCCCTCTGCAGTGAGCAGGGACATCCTCCATTAGATGAGAGCCTTCTCAAGCCTCACCTTGAATATTTCCAGGGATGGGGTCTCAAACACCTCACTGGGAAACCTGTTGCAGTGTTCCACCACCCTCCTGGTGTAGAACTTGTTCCTAACATCCAACCTAAATCTGAGTAAGAACTGCAGAAAGCAGTGGCAAGAATTGCCAGCCTGTTGGCAAAGTGTCTGCTGACTCCTGGAGTCTGCCCAGCGAGAGTCAAGAGATTCATTTGGGTTGGAAGTGACCTTTAAGATGATCAAATCCAACAACTGTCACCTTGGCTCACCTAGTGGTGACCAGCAAAGGGCAGAAATGCAACCAGAGGACAACCAAACCATTTGTGGTTTTCAGCAGTCCTGAATTCCTGAGCTTCTGAAGTGATTCTAATGCTGCTCCCTGAGCATGAGCTCACCCAACCAGTGCCTTGTGTCAGAGGGCAGAACATGAGTAAGTGTCTTTGGTGCTCTGATGGTGACAATATGTCACCTGAGAAGCTGATTCCTCTGGGAAGCTGTAAATGGTGCTTGGATTCAGTTCTAGAGGTCCTTGTGCTCCTGTGGAGGGGATTGTCAGAGAGGACAGGATGGGGACAATATCTATCTAAATAGATGGATATTAGGATCTACCCAAAAAGAAGTGGGGAGATTCAGATTGGATGTCAGGAAGAAGTTGTTCCCCATGAGGGTGGTGAGAGACTGGCAGAGGTTGCCCAGGGAGGTGGTGGAAGCCTCATCCCTGGAGGTTTTTGCAGCCAGGCTGGATGTGGCTGTGAGCAACCTGCTGTAGTGTGAGGTGTCCCTGGCCATGGCAGGGGGGTTGGAACTGGCTGAACCTTGAGGTCCCTTCCAACCCTGACAATTCTGTGATTCTAAAATTAAACCTCCTGAGATGGGACTGCACCACCCAACTCCTCCTACAGAGCACTTCAACCCCAGAGTCCTACAGGCCATGCAGGCCAGGGCTGTAATCCTCTGAGGGGCTCCAATCCAAAGCACTCAGCTTTCAGTGTCTGCTTTGCAGTTTCCCCCTTAAAAATCAAGCCCAGTTCCCTTGTTCTCTTTTTCTCTTTTCCAAGACACCCACTCTGAGCCAAGGGGGAAATTCAGCCTATGCCATTCATAGCTGGCCTCCTGCTTTGATCCTCCTGAGAGGGATGATTTTCTCTAGCTGCATCCCTCCAACTCTCCTCAGTTTTTATTATGTTTTTCTGTCCTGCTATTTCTGCCTAGCTGAGTCTTGCTGCTTACCAAGCAAGCATGAAATCCCTGTTCTTGAGGTGTGAGCTCCATGTGCAGAGTCATCTCTGAGTGAATGCCTTGCCTTTAACTGCATCCTGTGCCTGAGGGACCTCATGGCACTCATTAGGTGTGCTCTGAGTGGCCCCAAAGACTGCAGTCAGGAGCTTCAACAAGAGCAAGTGCAGGGTTCTGCAGCTGGGCTGGAACAATCCTCACTGTCAATACAGACTGGGGGAGGAGGGGAGAGAAAGCAGCCCTGAGGAAAAGGACTTGGGGGTGCTGGGGATGAGAAGCTGGCCAGGAGCAGGCAGTGTGAGCTTGCAGCACAGAAGGCCAAGGGCAGCCTGGGCTGCATCCAAAGCAGCATTGCCAGCAGAGCCAGAGAGCTGATTCTGACACTTTGCTCTGCTCTGCTGAGACCTCACCTGCAGTGCTGTGTGCAGGGCTGGAGCCCTCAACACAGGAAGGACATGGACCTGATGGAGAGGGTCCAGAGGAGGGCAAGAAAGTGATCAGGGGGTTGGAGCAGCTCTGCTGTGAGGCCAGGCTGAGGGAGCTGGGGGTGTTCAGCCTGCAGAAGAGAAGGCTCCAGGCAGACCTAAGAGCAGCCTGCCAGGACCTGAAGGGGGCTACAAGAAGGCTGCAGAGAGACTGTTTGCAAAGGGCTGCAGGGACAGGACAAGGGCCAATGGCTTCAAACTAGAGCAGAGCAGATTGAGAGTGGATGTGAGGAACAAGTTCTGCACCATGAGGGTGCTGGAACACTGGAAGAGGTTGCCCAGGGAGGTGGTTGAGGCTCCTTCCCTGGAGATACTCAAGGTGAGGCTCAACAATGTCCTGGGCAGCCTGATGTAGTTGGGGATGTACCTGCTGACTGTGGAGAGGTCAGAATGGATGAGCTTTGGAGGTCCCTTCTGGCCTGGACTATTCTATGAATTGTCTGAGAGCATCCTTTGACAGCAGATGCTTTGCCAAGTGGGAGTTGCAGGAGGCCCTGATGGAAATGACAACCTTCCAGGCTGTACCACCCAAAGAGTTTTCACTTTCTGTTGTACTGCAGGCTTCTCTTTTGCCTCAACAGAAAGGTGAGGTTGAGCAGAGATGGTTGAAGTTGGACCATGGCTTTGATGACAGGCAGGGTAGAGGAAGAGAGGAAGGTAGCCCAGGGAGAAAGGGGATTCAGATCAACAGTCTTTACAGGCTGTCAGGCTCACCCTCATCTGCCAGTTTCAGAGGATTGGTTTGTCCCAGAGTTTAACCTTCAAGGAGGAGGAAATTTTCTTCCCAAAGTTAAGCATCTTCGAGGGCCAACGTTGAATAATTTTGAGTCTAGAGTTTCAAAGACCTTTGTTTCCCTTTTTAAGTATTTTGAGATGAAAGATGGAAAGAGAGGATCCCAGCATGGTGTGGATTGGAAGGGACCTCTGGAGATCACCCAGTCCAACCCTTCCTGTTAAAGCAGGGCACCCACAGCAGCTTGCCCAGGATCATAATGGCCAGGGGGGGTTGGAATCTCTGCAGACAAGGAGACTCCACAACCTCTCTGAGCTTGCTTCAGGGCTCCAGCACCCTCACAACAAAGAGATTTTTCCTTCTGTTTAGATGGAACCTCCTGGGTTCCAGTTTGTACCTATTGCTCCTTGTCCTGTCTCTGGGCACCACTGACAAGAGTCTGGCCCCAGCCTCTTGCCCCCCACAGGTCCTTTATCTCTTGCTGAGCATTGCTCAGCTCCCCTCTGGGGCTGCTCTTCTCCAGGCTCACCAGCCCCAGGGCTCTCAGCCTTTCCTCCTCACAGAGCTGCTCCAGGCCCCTCAGCAGCTTTGTAGCCTCTGCTGGACTCTCTCCAGTAGTTCTCCATCTCTCTTGAACTGGGGAGACCAGAAGTGGCCCCAATCCTCCAGATGTGACTTCACTAGAGTAGAATAGAGTAGAGGGGGAGCAGAGCCTCCGTTTGACCTGCTGGCCACACTTTTCTCCATACCCCCCCAGGAGACTCTTGGCACATTGCTGGGCCATAATGAACTTGTCAATGAAAAGACAACATGAGAAACACTGTGGTAGAAGGTTCCCTGTGGATAAGTGGTGCTGGAAGGACACCCTGAAGCAGCTGGTTGTATGTGACCATGTCCTGGGTACAAAACTGGGGGCCATGAGTCAGGTCACAGCTTGTTGCTAGAGCCCAAGATCAGAGCCTTCAGGTCATGTCAGTATAAATATTTCCCATAGTATATCCTGAACTGTGGAGTCTCCTTCTCTGGAGTCTTTCCAAACCCACCTGGATGTGTTGCTGTGTGACCTGCCCTAAGTGTTCCTGCTCTGGCAGGGGGGGTTGGACTGGATGCTCTCCAGAGGTCCCTTCCAGCCTCTACCATTCTGTGGTTCTGTGAGCTGCAAAGCAGAGCAGTAAAAGCTCAATGCCTTGAGTTGGTTGAGGGTTTTAGAATCATAGAGTCAGTCAGGGCTGGAAGGGACCACAAGGATCAGCCAGTTCCAACCCCCCTGCCATGGGCAGGGACACCTCACACTACAGCAGGCTGGCCAGAGCCTCATCCAGCCTGGCCTTAAACACCTCCAGGGATGGGGCCTCAACCACCTCCCTGGACAACTCACCACTCTCATGGGGAAGAACTTCTTCCTCACATACAGCCTGAATCTCCCCACTTCCAGCTGTCCTGTCACTACCTGAGATCCTAAAAAGTCCCTCCCCAGCTTTTTTGTAGGCCCTTTCAGATCCTGGAAGGCTACAAGAAGGTCTCCTGGGAGCCTTCTCTTCTCCAGACTGAACAGCTCCAACTCTCTCAGTCTGTCCTCATAGGAGAGGTTTTGTGGATGCCTGTTTGTGTGGATTTTGACATTGGTAGGAATTTGGGAATGTTTCTCACTTCAGATCTCAGTCCAATGCTGGGGGGGAAGAAAAAAACAAACAAACAACAAAAAAACCAACCCTACAAAAGACATTTCAGGAATAAATTCCCCACTGGAATTAAGGAGAATTTCCATGGCAGTTAACAGGAGGGCAGGGAATGCTTTACTTTGCCCTGCTGGAGTTGTTGTTTCCAAGCTTGCTTGCTTGCTGCTAAACCTCTGCAGTTGCTGTTTCTTTGGACATTGGCATTGAATGGTTCCTGGGGTTTTTGTTTGGGTCCCTGCTTTGGCCGTTTGAAGTCTACACTGATCTGGTTTCTTTCATTTCCTGCTTCCAGTGGCTGTGAATCACTTCAGCTTTTCCTTGCCTCCTCCTCCTCCTCTCTGTGCTTGTAGCTGCTGCCCACATTGAAAACCAGGAGCTGGAGATGTGATTCACACACAACTCACACAGGGAATTCAATCAGTTTAGTCAACAAGACTTCTTGTGCTTGCCTGCAGCAAGTCACCACCACAGCACCATGGCCTCCTCCTGGTCCCTGCACAGCCCCAGGGCCCCTGTCCCTCTCCTACAAGATGTTCTCCCTCTCAGGTTGGATGGTTCCATGTCACTTGGTCAGAAGGCTCTTCCTGGCAGAGTCTCACTATCACTGTCCCTGTTGTTTGGCACTGCTGAACTCAGGAGGACAGCACCAGGCTGCCTGCTGAGGTCTTTCTGGAAGCTGAGTGTGGAGTCACAGGGTTGCTTAGGCTTGTGTCCAACCCTTAACCCAGCAGTGCCAGCTCACCACTGAGCCATGGCCCTCAGCACCACCTCTCCACAGCTTTGAAACCCCTCCAGGGATGGGGACTCCACCACTGCCCTGGGCAGCCTGGGCCAGGCCTTGGCAACCCTTTCAGGGAAGAAATTGTTCTTCATGTCCAATCTAAACCTCCCCTGGTGAACTTGAGGCTGTTTCTTCTTGTCCTATCACTTGTTCCTTGGGAGAAGAGATCAAAACCCACCTGGCTCCAACCTCCTTTCAGGCAGTTGTAAAGTGCCAGAAGGTCTCTCCTCAGCCTCCTCTTCTGCAGTCTGAACACCCCCAGGTCCCTCAGCTGCTCCTCCCCAGCCCTGTTCTCCAGACCCTTCCCCAGCTTGGTTGCCCTTCTCTGGACCTGCTCCAGCCTCTCAATGTCCTTCTTGGAGTGAGGGCCCCAAAACTGATCCCAGTGTTTGAGGTGTGGCCCCACCAGTGCTGAGTACAGGAGGACAGTCCCTGTCCTGGTCCTGTTGGCCACACTCTTGCTGATCCAGGCCAGGCTGATGGTGGCCTTCTTGGCCACCTGGGCACACTGCTGGCTCATCTTCACCCAGCTGTTGACCAGCACCCCCAGGTCCTGTTCCTCTGGGCAGTTTCCAGCCACTCTGCCCCAAGCCTGGAGCCTTCATGGGGTTGTTGTGACCCAAGTGCATCACTTGACACTTGGCCTTGTTGAACCTCATCCCGTTGGCCTCAGCCCATGGATTCAGCCTGTCCAGGTCACTCTAGAGCCTCCATCAGATCAACACTGCCACCCAGCTTAGTGTCATCTGCAAACTTCTCGAGGATGCCTTGATCCCCTTCTCCTGATCATTGATGGAAGACATTAAAGAGTCCTGGGCCCCAGCACTGAGCCCTGAGGAGCACCACTGGGGAATGGACCACTGTGAGATGTTGTATAGCAGAGGCCTGGGTGTCATAGAACCATAGAATCAGTCAGGATTGGAAGGGACCACAAGGATCATCCAGTTCCAACCCCCCTGCCATGGGCAGGGACACCTCACACTAGATCAGGCTGGCCAGAGCCTCATCCAGCCTGGCCTTAAACACCTCCAGGGATGGGGCCTCAACCACTTTCCTGGACAACCCATTCCAGGCTCTCACCACCCTCATGGGGAACAACTTCTTCCTCACATCCAGCCTGAATCTCTCCACTTCCAGCTTTATTCCATTTCCCCCCAAGTCCTGTCACTCCCTGACACCCTCAGAAGTCCCTCCCCAGCTTTCTTGGAGCCCCCTTCAGATCCTGGAAGGCCACAAGAAGGTCTCCTGGGAGCCTTCTCCTCTCCAGACTGCACAACCCCAACTCTCTCAGTCTGTCTCCAGAGCAGAGCAGCTCCAGCCCTCTGCTCATCCTCATGGCCCTTCTCTGGACACCTTCCAGCACCTCCAGATCCTTCCTGGAACAGAGGCTCCAGAACTGGACCCAGAGCTCCAGGTGTGGTCTGAGCAGAGTGGAGCAGAGGGGGAGAATCCCCTCCCTGGCCCTGCTGGCCACACTTCTCTTGCTGCAGCCCAGGCTCTGCTTGGCTCTCTGGGCTGCAAGTGCTCACTGCTGGCTCCTGGTGAGCTTCTCCTCCACCAGCACCCCCAAGGCCTTTTCTTCAGGGCTGCTCTCCAGCCAGTCCCTGCCCAGCCTATATCAGTACTTGGGATTGCCCTGACCCAGCTGCAGGACCTTGCCCTTGGCCTTGTTGATCCTCCTGAGGTTGTCTTGTGCCCAGCTCTGCAGCCTGTCCAGGTCCCTCTGGATGGATCCCTTCCCTCCAGCTGTCTGCTGCACCACACAGCTTGGTGTCATCAGCAAACCTGCTGAGGGTGCACTCAATGCCACTGTCCATGGCACCAACAAAGCTGTTGAACAAGCCTGGTCCCAGGACTGATCCCTGAGGGACTCCACTTGTCCCTGGCCTCCACTGGGACATGGAGCCATTGACAGCCACTCTTTGGGTGCAGTCATCAAGCCAGTTCTTTATCCATCCTGTGGTCCATCCATCAAACCCAGAAGGCAGCAGTTTGGAGACCAGGATGTGGTGTGGGACAGTGTCAAAGGTTTTCCTCAGCTCCAGGTAAATGACATCAGTTGCTCTCCCCTCATCTATTAATGTTGTGACCTTGTCATAGAAGGCCACCAGGTTTGTCAGGCAGGATTTGCCCTTGGTGAAGCCATGCTGACTGTACCAAATCACCTCTTCACTGTTCTTCTGTCTCAGTAGTGCCTTCAGGAGGATCTGCTCCATGATCTGACTGGGCACAGAGGTGAGACTGCCTGGCCTGTAGTTCCCTGCTTCTTCCTTCTTACTCTTGATTGAAAATGGGAGTTGTGGTGTCCCAAGGAACTGGTTGAGTGCAGTTGTGCCAAAGTGCTGTGGAGCTGTGGAAGGAGGCAGGAATGCAGCTGTCAGGTTGCTCTTCTTCCATGGGTAACCAAGGAAACCAAGGGCTGCTGGGGAAGGGAGGGAGCTGCACGTGTGTGTTAGATAATAGCAGGGTGTTCATGGTGTTCTCAGATCTGTCCTTCAGCTGAAACACAAAAACAGGATGCTTTTCTTCTGTCCTTGAGTCACAGAACTCCCAGTGCTTTGGAAAAGAGCAGAAAGCTCTCATCCCTTGGTGTCCTGACAGGCCTCCTCAAAGAGGAACGTGGGAATAGAGGGAGCACAGCAGAAACAGAGGCTTGGGTCAGGATGGGAGAGGATTCAGCTTCTGGATTGGCAGCAAGCAGGCTGCAGAGCTGGAGGGTGTTGTCCACTGGTACAGGCAGGACTTGGGCAGCTGTAGCCAAGCCAGAGAGGAAGGGGAGAGTGCTTTGGAGCTGCCTCACTTTGCAGGGTCAGCTGCAGAAAGCCAGAGGGAGTTTAAAGATTGTCCTCTGTAGGTGGGTGAGGAAAGGGAGGTAGAACTCACATTGCTTCTTCCTGAAGCCATAAAGGGCTGCCATGAGGAGTTCATCAGAGAGAGAGTGAGGATAAACAGGTGAAAACACAGGAGGAGAATCACAGAGTGGTTTGGGTTGGAAGGGACCTTAAAGATCATCCAGTTCCAACCCCCCACCATGGGCAGGGACACCTCACTCTAGAGCAGGCTGCTCAAGGCCCCATCCAACCTGGCCTTGAACACCTCCAGAGAGGACTGAAAGCAGGATGGAAGGGTGAAAAGTAGCAGATGAGGAGTTTTGTAAGGATAATTCTCTTGGTGCTAGGTAAAGCAGAAGACCAGAAGCCATCATCCTCCATCAGGGTTGCTGACTTCAGCCTTGCAAAAGAATTTTGCATCATTTGCCTGTAAAGGAGATGGTTAGGAGCATTGGGGACAGCCTCTTCTCACTGGTGTCCAGGGATAGAACCAGACTCTTCTCAGTGGTCTCTAGCATCAGGACAAAGAGTAACAGGCACAAACTGGAACCCAGGAGGTTTCACCTGAACATGAGGAGAAACTTCTTTGCTGTGAGGGTGCTGAAGGCCTGGAGCAGGCTGTCCAGCAGGCAGCTGTGTGCTGGGTTGCAGCCAGAGGAGTGCAGCCAGCAGGGAAAGAGAGGGAATTCTGCCTCTTGACTCTGCTCTGCTGAGACCTCCAGTTCTGGTGTCCCCAGCATTGGAAGGACACAGAGCTGAAGGAGAGAGTCCAGAGGAGGCCACAAAGGTGATCCAAGGGCTGGAGCAGCTCTGTTGTGAGGACAGGCAGAGGGAGCTGGGGGTGTTCAGCCTGGAGATGAGAAGACTCCAGGGGACCTCAGAGCTGCCTTCCAATAGCTGAAGGGATCCTACAGGAAGGCTGCAGAGGGACTTTTCACAGTATCAGAGGTTGGAAGGGACCTCCAGAGATCATCCAGTCCAACCCCCCTGCCAGAGCAGGAGCACCCAGGGCAGTCTGCACAGGAATGCATCCAGATGAGTTTGGAATGTGTCCAGAGAAGGAGACTCCACAACCTCTTTGGGCAGCCTGCTCCAGGGCTCTGGCACCCTCACACCAAAGAAGTTTCTCCTCCTGTTGAGCTGAAACCTTCTCTGGTCAAGTTTGTCTCCATTGTTCCTTGGCTTATTCCTGTGAACCACATGGTTTTAGTGGGGTTTTTTTTGTTTTTGTTTTTCTTGAATCAACATGAACAAGGGAGAAAAAGCAGCAGCCCACTGTTGGCCATGCAGAGAGTGAAATGATGTCATCCTGTGGAACAGCAAACAGCCCTGCACTGCTCTTTCTCTGCTTTTCATCAGCTGGCATGTTTGTTAATCCTCCTTTTTTGACTGTTTTGCCTTCATTTCCTCTGGTTTGAGACAACGTTTTTGCCCTTCACCTGTCTTGTAACAGCACAACAGAAACAGTTGGTAGTTCTAGAAGCTTAAAGGATCTTTCCTGTTCTCCTTCCAAAAAAGAGATAGGAGAGGTGATTCTGAGTGCCTTCAGCTCTTCTTGCTTCCAGAGGTTTCCTCAGCTTTAACTCATCACTGCCCCTGTGATTACTTAACCCTCAGGTGTCCCCAGCTGCACCAGCAGCCTTCCAGAGCTGTGGTTCTGCCACACTGTGATGTTGAGGCACAGAATCCCAGCATGGTAGTGGTTAGAAGGGACCTCTGGAGATCATCCAGTCCAACCCTTCCTGCTAAAGCAGGGCACCCACAGCAGCTTGCCCAGGATCACAAATGCCAGGGGGGTTGGAATCTCTGCAGATAAGGAGACTCCACAACCTCTCTGGCCAGCCTGCTCCAGCACCCTCACAGCAGAGAAGTTTCTCCTCATGTTTTCAGATGGAACCTTCTGAGTTCCACTTTGTGCTCATTGCCCCTTGGCCTGTCCCTGGGCACAATCACCTGCAATGTCCACAGGCTGAGCTTTGGAGGGAAGTAGGAGGGGAGTTCAAAAGCTCTCACAGAATGGTAGAGAGGTTGCAAGAGACCTCTGGAGCTCATCCAGTCCAACCCCCCTGCCAAGGCAGGGTCACCTAGATAAGGTCACACAGCAACACATCCAGGAGGGGTTGAATGACCCCAGAGATGAAGACTCCACAACCTCTCTGGGCAGCCTGCTCCAGGCCTCCAGCACCCTCACAACAAAGAAGTTTCTCTTCCTGTTCAGGTAGAGCCTCCTGGGTTCCAGTTTGTGTCCACTGCCCCTTGTCCTGTTACTGGGCACCACTGAGCAGAGTCTGGCCCCAGCCTCTTGCCCCCCACCCTTTAGCTCTTGCTGAGCATTGCTCAGCTCCCCTCTGGGGCTGCTCTTCTCCAGGCTCACCAGCCCCAGGGCTCTCAGCCTTTCCTCCTCACAGAGCTGCTCCAGGCCCCTCAGCAGCTTTGTAGCCTCTGCTGGACTCTCTCCAGTAGTTCTGTTTCCCTTGAACTGGGGAGCCCAGAACTGGATCCAGTCCTCCAAATGTGACCTCATTTGCATGGAGTAGAGGGGGAGGAGAACTCAGGGCTCTCAGCCTTTCCTCTTCACAGAGATGCTCCAGACCCCTCAGCAGCTTTGTAGCCTCCATGCACCTAGCTCCTTCTTCAGTGTCTAACGTTCCTTTTTTAGGAGGAGAATGGAGATTATAGATTTGTGGAAAGACTGAGAATCCCCCTGGATCATGGCACTCTGCTGATGATGGAAGGAGCTACCCAGGAGGACTGGCAGGTAAGGACTCTGTGACACCATTGTTGTGCTTTGCTTGCAGTGCAGTTACCTAAGGATCTACCAGGTGCTTCCTGGCACATTTTACTTCCAGTGACAATTGTGTCCTACTGCATTGACTTAGAACAAGTGCAGAGTTGGGCAGAGGGAACCTCATGAAGTTCAACCAGGGCAAGTGTAGAGTCTTGCATCTGGGGAGGAATCATCCCCTGCAGCAGTACAGGTGAGGGGAGACCTGCTGGGAATGCTCTGGAGAGAAGGATCTGGGAGTGCTGGTGGACAACAAGAGCACCAGGAGCCAGCAGTGTGACCTCATGGCCAGGAAGGCCAATGGGGTCCTGGGGTGCATGAAGAAGAGTGTGGTCAGCAGGTTGAGGGAGGTTCTCCTCCCCCTCTCCTATGCTCCAGTGAGGCTGTCTCTGGAATACAGGGTCCAGTTCTGGGCTCCCCTGTTCAAGAAAGACAGGGAGCTGCTGGAGAGAGTCCAGAGGAAGCTACAGAGCTGCTGAGGGGCCTGGAGCATCTCTGTGAGGAGGAAAGGCTGAGAGCCCTGGGGCTGGTGAGCCTGGAGAAGAGCAGCCCCAGAGGGGAGCTGAGCAATGCTCAGCAAGAGATAAAGGGTGGGGGACAAGAGGCTGGGGCCAGACTCTTGTCCAGTGGTGCCCAGGGACAGGGCAAGGGACAATGGCACAAACTGGAACCCAGGAGGTTCTATCTGAACATGAGGAGAAACTTTTTTGGTGTGAGTGTGAGGGAGGCCTGGAGCAGGCTGCCCAGAGAGGTTGTGGAGTCTCCTTGTCTGGAGAGATTCCAACCCCCCCTGGCCATTGTGATCCTGGGCAAGCTGCTGTGGGTGCCCTGCTGTAGCAGGGAGATTGGTCTGGATGATCTCCAGAGGTCTCTTCCAACCCCACCATGCTGGGGTTCTAGGATTTATGTTTTCAGCCTCAGAATTTGCAAGCCACCACAAGAACACTGAAGTTCTTTTAAGTGATGTCATAGGAGTCAGCTCAGATGTCCCAGTGTTAAAGTTCAGCAATGAAGGCTGCAGCCAAAAGAGGAAAATGAAAGAATCATAGAATTGTTTTGGTTGGGAAAGACCTCTCTAAGACCACCAAGTCCAGCCATCAACCTTAGACCAGCATAAAATCAGTCAAGGAACCTGGAGTATAAACCAGGTACAGCTTTATTCACAGGATCAGAGTACACTAGAGGTTGGAAGGGACCTCCAGAGATCATCCAGTCCAACCCCCCTGCCAGAGCAGGATCACTTAGGGGAGTCTGCACAGGAATGCATCCAGGTGGGGCTGGAAAGTCTCCAGAGAAGAAAACTCCACAACCTCTCTGGGCAGCCTGCTCCAGGGCTCTGGCACCCTCACACCAAAGAAGTTTCTCCTCATGTTGAGCTGAAACCTTCTCTGTTCCAGTTTGTCTCCATTGTTCCTTGGCTTATTGCTGTGCACCACCCACAAGAGCCTGGCCCCCTCCACTTGACCCCCAGCCCTCAGCTCTTGATAGACATTGATCAGATCCCTCTCAGCCTTCTCTTCTCCACACTAAACAGCCCCAGGGCTCTCAGGCTCTCTTCCCAGGGGAGATGCTCAAGTCCCCTAAGCATCCTCCTGCCTCTCCCTTGGACTCTCTCCAGCAGGTCTCTGTCTCTCTTGAACTGGGGAGCCCAGAACTGGACACAGGATTGCAGCTGTGGTCTCAGCAGGGCAGAGCAGAGGGGGAGCAGAACCTCCCTAGCCCTGCTGGCCACACTTTGCTTGCTGCCCCCAGGATCCCATTGGCTCTCTTGGCCACAAGGGCACATTGCTGTCCCATGCAGAACTTGCTGCCCACCAGCACTCCAAGGTCTTCCTCTGTGGAGCTGCTTTCCAGCAGGGCAAGAAGTCTGATGGACCCCTTTTGTTTTCAGTGTCCCTCAGCAGTCAGAACAGGATTTTTTTTTCTTGCCTCAAGAAATCTTCATGAAAAGCCATCCTAGGAAATGTTGTTGTGCTTTGCTTGCTGGCCTGCCACAAACTCCTGCTTCTGTTTTGTTTTTTCCTCATGCCTCTTCTAGCACCGAGTGCCTAAGGAGTACCACTCAAGAGCTGCCCGAATCAACTTGACCTTCAGGATCATTTATCCAGAAACCTGATGGAATTTGGAAGTGAGGAGGCTTTTGTGGGGCATTGTTGGATGTCAAGCTACAGCAGATCCAGAGCTTCAGGTGGCTAGGAGGATCACAGGCTCACAGGGTGTTAGGGGTTGGAAGGGACCTCTGGAGATCTTCCAGTCCAACCCCCCTGCCAGAGCAGGACCAGAGAATCCAGCACAGGTCACACAGGAACACATCCAGACAGGGCTGCAAAGGCTCCAGAGAAGGAGACTCCACAACCTCTCTGGGCAGCCTGCTCCAGTGCTCTGGGACCCTCACAGGGAAGAAGTTCCTCCTCATGTTGAGGTGGAACCTCCTGTGCTGGAGTTTCCATCCATTGTCCCTTGTCCTATCCCAGGGCATAAGTGAGCAGAGCCTGTCCCTTCCCTCTTGACCCTCACCCCTCAGCTATTGATAGACATTGATCAGATCCCCTCTCAGTCTTCTCCTCTCCAGACTGAACAGCCCCAGGGCTCTCAGCCTCTCCTCACCAGGCAGTGCTCCAAGCCCTTCAGCATCTTTGGAGCCCTCCCTTGGACTCTCTCCAACAGATCCCTGTCCCTCCTGAACTGGGGAGCCCAGAACTGGATGCAATATTCCAGGTGAGGTCTCAGCAGGGCAGAGTAGAGGGGGAGGAGAACCTCCCTGGCTCTGCTGGACACACTCCTCTGAATGCACCCCAGGACCCCATTGGCCTTCTTGGCCCCCAGGGCACATTGCTGTCCCATGCAGAACTTGTTGGCCACCAGCACCCCCAGGTCCTTCTCTAGGGGGCTGCTCTCCAGCAGAGCACCTCCTAGGAGAATTAAGTAGAAGCTCTACCAGGCATGGATCCCATGGAGAAAGGATCCATCTTGTGAAGACCTGTGACAGTCAGAAGCTGCCTGTGTTGTGGGGACACAGCTTTGTGTTCAGCCATGAGAGGTGACACTACATCACTTGAAGCTGCTGCAAGGAACAGGGATTGGTCTTACAGGAACACAGAGATCTGAGACAGCTCTCAGACAGATACCTCCTGACTGGAGCAGAAATTGGCCACCTTCTCTTGCCCCCAACATAGTGATTTAAGTAACAAAAAGACCTCCAGCCTTGTTGGCACTAAAGGTGGCACCTGGATGCCAGAAGCAGGCAAAGAGACACCCAAGAGACTCAGTAAATCTTCAGATATCTTCTGACTGGAGCAGAAGGTTCCAGTGAGAAACTGACCTCCTTCTTTTGCCTCTCCTTTTGCTCCCAACATAGTGATTCAAGTAACAAGAGGACCTCCATCCTTCTTGTCACTAAAGGTGGCACCTGGGTGTCAGAGGTAGGCAAACAGACACCCAAGAGACTCAATAAATCTTCAGATATCTTCTGACTGGAGCAGAAGGTTCCAATGAGAAATTGGCCACCTTCTCTTCCCTCCCCTTTTGCCCCCAACATAGTGATTTAAGTAACAAAAAGACCTCCATCCTTCTTGGCACTGGAGGTGGCACCTGGGTGTCACAGGCAGGCAAACAGACACCAAAGAGACTCAATAAATTTAATTGCTAGTAAATTATTCTTTCTTTTTTTTCCCCCCTTCTCTTTTCAGCACAGTGAAGTTGTGGCTCCCAGTCACTTCAATTGAGAAAGCAAATGTCAGCAGCTCTGCAAGTGAGGCTTCTGCTGCCAAATTTGATATCCAGGAGGAAGAGGTCCAAAAATGTGGACCCCAGGTTATGAGCACAATGGAAATCAGTTGAGTGTAGGAACACTCACCCTGCTGCTACTGCTCCTAGATCAATGCATGTTGAATCCTGGCTTCAGTTTTGGGCTCCTCACTGCAAGAAGGACATTGAGAGGCTGGAGCAGGTCCAGAGAAGGGCAACAAAGCTGGGGAAGGGTCTGGAGAACAGGGCTGGTGAGGAGCAGATGACGGAGCTGCTGTTTGGTCTGGAGAAGAGGCTGAGAGGAGACCTCATTGCTCTCTACAGCTCCCTGAAAGGAGATTGGAGCCAGGTGGGTTTTGGTCTCTTCTCCCAATGAACAAGAGCTAAGGTGATAGGAAATGGCCTCAAGTTGTCCCAGGGGAGGTTTAGATTGGACATGAGGAACAATTTCTTCCCTGAAAGGGTTGCCAAAGCCTGTCCCAGGCTGCCCAGGGTAGTGGTGGAGTCCCCATCCCTGGAGGGATTTCAGAGCCATGGAGATGTGGTGCTGAGGGACATGGCTTAGTGTTGGGTTAATGGTTGGACTGGGTGATCTTGAAAGGTCTTTTCCAACTTCAACAGCTCTGGATCACAGAATCACCCAGGTTGGAAAAGACCTCAGAGATCATCAAGTCCAACCTATTACCACCTAACACCTGACAACTAAACCCTGGCTCCAAGGGACACATCCAAGCTGGTTTTGAACACCTCCAGGGATGGTGACTCCACCACCTCCCTGGGCAGCACATCCCAAGGGCCAATTTTTCTGGAAAGAACTTTCTCCTCACCTCCAGCCTAAACCTCCCCTGGCACAGCTTGAGACTGTGTCCTCTCCTTCTGTCCCTGGTTGCCTGGGAGAAGATCCCAACCCCCACCTGGCTACAGCCTCCCTTCAGGCAGTTGTAGAGAGCAATGAGGTCTGCCCTGAGCCTCCTCTTCTGCAGGCTAAACACCCCCAGCTCCCTCAGCCTCTCCTCACAGGGCTGTGCTCCAGACCCCTCCCCAGCCCTGGTGCCCTTCTCTGGACACATTCCAGTATCTCAATGTCCTTCTTGAAACTGAGGAGCCCAGAACTGGACACAGCACTCAAGGTGTGGTCTAACCAGAGCTGAGCACAGGGCAGAATGACTTCCCTGCTCCTGCTGGCCACACTCTTGCTGATGCAGGCCAGGATGCCATTGGCCTTCTTGGCCACCTGGGCACACTGCTGGCTCCTCTTCAGCTGCTGTCCACCAGCACCCCCAGGGCCCTTTCTGCCTGGCTGCTCTCCAGCCACTCTGACCCCAGCCTGTAGCACTGCCTGGGGTTGTTGTGGCCAAAGTGCAGCACCTGGCACTTGGACTTGTTGAATGCCATCCTGTTGGACCCTGCCCATCTGTCCAGCCTGTCTGCATGGCACTGAGGAACAGGGCTTGGAGGGTTATCTCTGGTGTTTCAGAGGAGCAGTCAGCAGCCTGGACCTGGTTTAGGCTGACTTGCTGGGAGCCTTCAAGTTGTCTTGCTTATAGGTAGCATCTCAGCAGCTTATAGGAACCAGTGAGCTGATGACTGCTGGCTGGAATTAAGTTGGGGAATCCTCCTCCTGTGGGTTGTCACTGCAGCTAAGTGGCATCCAAATGAGTTCTGTTCTAGCTCAAAGCAGGCCAGGTGGGAGCAGCCAAGTTCTTCCTGCTCTATGTTCTTGATGTTTTAATGTTCTTGGTGATCAGAAGTGGAGCCCTTTGGATCCCTGTGGGGATCAAAAGTCTTGAGATTGGGCAGAGGAGTTTTCTTTGTGGTGTTTCTCCTGAGGTCCAAGCTGCATTTCTTTATGTTGGCCATGGTACAGGAGAGGGTAAGAGATGGGGACTAGAAGAGTGTAACAAGAATTGTGTGGTCAGCAGGTCAAGGGAGGTTCTCCTCCCTCTCTATGCTGGTGAGGTCAGATTTGGAGGACTGGATCCAGTTCTGGGCTCCCCAGTTCAAGGGAGACAGGGAACTATTGGAGAGAGTCCAGCAGAGGTTACAAAGCTGCTGAGGGGCCTGGAGCAGCTCTGTGAGGAGGAAAGGCTGAGAGCCCTGGGGCTGGTGAGCCTGGAGAAGAGCAGCCCCAGAGGGGAGCTGAGCAATGCTCAGCAAGGGCTAAAGGGTGGGGGGTAAGAGGATGGAGCCAGATCCTTTTCAGTGGTGCCTGGGGACAGAACAAGGAGCAAAGGGCACAAACTGGAACCCAGGAGGCTCTACCTGAACAGGAGAAACTTCTTTGTTGTGAGGGTGCTGGAGGCCTGGAGCAGGCTGCCCAGAGAGGTTGTGGAGTCTTCATCTCTGGGGCCATTCAAAGCCCCCCTGGATGTGTTGCTGTGTGACCTTCTCTAGGTGACCCTGCCTTGGCAGGGGGGTTGGACTGGATGAGCTCCAGAGGTCTCTTGCAACCTCTCTACCATTTTGTGATTCTGTGAGAACTTCTGAACTCCCCTCCTGCCCCTCTCCAAAGCTCAGCCTGTGGACATTGCAGCTGATTGCCCAACAATCAAATGATTTCAAAGAGAGGTGCTGTGTCCCACAGAGCTCTCCTGGGGCCATACCCTCTTGCAGCTGGTGTCTACCGAGTTCTTGGAGGATGATCAGAGGGCTGGAGCACCTCTCCTATGCAGACAGACTGAGAGAGTTGGGGCTGTTCAGTCTGGAGAAGAAAAGGCTCCCAGGAGACCTTCTTGTGGCCTTCCAGGATCTGAAGGGGGCTCCAAGAAAGCTGGGGAGGGACTTTTGAGGGTGTCAGGGAGTGATAGGACTGGGGGGAATGGAGCACAACTAGAAGTGGGGAGATTCAGATTGGATGTGAGGAAGAAGTTGTTCCCCATGAGGGTGGTGAGAGACTGGCAGAGGTTGCCCAGGGAGGTGGTGGAAGCCTCATCCCTGGAGGTTTTTGCAGCCAGGCTGGATGTGGCTGTGAGCAACCTGCTGTAGTGTGAGGTGTCCCTGACCACCATGGCAGGGGGGTTGGAACTGGCTGAGCCTTGAGGTCCCTTCCAACCCTGACACTTCTGTGATTCTCTCTCTGGTGGGTTGACTCTGCTGCTGCTTGCCTCCAAACCTGTTTGACAGTGAGGAGAAGGCACTGAGGTGTCATGGTGCAAAGCAAACAGCTGGCATAGAGGTCAAGTTTCTTTGTCAGCTGGGAACTCACAGGTCCTTCCTTCCTGCCCCCACCTCCTCCCTCCCCCACCCCCACAAAAAGTCACTGAGCAGCAGGTTGCAGCCTCCTGCCTGCTGGGACAGCAGGAAGTGGTTGTGAGGAGAGGAGATTCCAGCCCACACCTCGTCAGGAGGTTGTTGTGCAGGGACATTGCTGTCCTGGGGACAGACAGTCCCTTCCTGAATGAATGCTGCAAGAAGTCACAGTCCTCCAAATGGATGTGTGCAGAGGTGGAGTTGGAGAAGGCTTGAGCTTGGTCTCTTTCTAATGTCTATCAACACCTGAAGGGTGCAGGGCAAGAAGAAGGGACCAGGCTCTGTTCAGTGGTGTCCTGTGGCAGGACAAGAGGCAATGGATACTAACTGCAACTCAGGAGTTTCCACCTCAACATGAGGAGAAACTTTCTTGCTGTGAGGGTGCTGGAGCCCTGGAGCAGGCTGCCCAGAGAGGTTGTGGAATCTCCTTCTGTGGAGACTTTCAAGACCCATCTGAATGTGTTCCTGTGTGACCTGCCCTGGGTGACCCTGCTCTGGAAAGGGGTTGAACTAGGTGATCTCTGGAGGTCCTTTCCAACTCCTGCTATTCTATGGCACTTCAGGACATGGTTTGGTGGCCACGGTGATGTTGGGTTGGTGGTTGGACTTGATGATCTTGAAGGTCTTTTCCTTTTTCCTCAGAGAGGTTGTGGGACAGGGATCTGCTGGAGAGAGTCCAAGGGAGGGCTGCAAGGATGCTGAAGGGCCTGGAGCACTGCCTGGGGAGGAGAGGCTGAGAGCCCTGGGGCTGTTCAGTCTGCAGAGGAGAAGGCTGAGAGGGGATCTGATCAATGTCTATCAATAGCTGAGGGCTGGGGGTCAGGAGGGAGGGGACAGGGACAGGCTCTGCTCAGTTGCAGAGCTGTCCTATCCTGGGATAGGACAAGGGGCAATGGATGGAAACTGCAGCACAGGAGGTTCCACCTCAGCATGAGGAGGAACTTCTTCCCTGTGAGGGTCCCAGAGCCCTGGAACAGGCTGCCCAGAGAGGTTGTGGAGTCTCCTTCTCTGGAGCCTTTGCAGCCCTGTCTGGATGTGTTCCTGTGTGACCTGTGCTGGATTCTCTGGTCCTGCTCTGGCAGAGGGCTTGGACTGGAAGATCTCCAGAGGTTCCCTTCCAACCCCTGACATCCTGGGAGCCTGTGACCATGAGGCAGCAATGTGCCCTCATGGCCAGGAACTGGTGTTCTGGGATGCACTGAGAAGACACTGACCAGCAGGTTGAGGGAGGTTCTCCTTCTTTGCTCTGCCCTACTATGTATAGTAACTTGTGGCTACAAGAGGTGCCAGGAAAGGGTTAAGAACCCAGGATTTTCATCCCTTGGCATTGGGAAGATAGGGAATTCTGCTCTCCTGAGTGCTGGGATGGCTGCTGGAAATCCATAACACCTTCTTCTGGAGTGCTGCTGCTATTGACTTTGCTGGAAAGCATTTAGCACCCACTTTGCCTTTTCTGGTCATAAATCTTCTGGGAGTGGATCTGAAATCTGCCTTCCTGCCAGTTTGTTTTCAGGAGGCTGCTTTGCCAGCCTGGAGGTTTCCATAGCAACCTGGGCCAGTTGTTGAAATGGAAGCTCTCTGCCCTCTTCTCCTTGCGCCAAACTTCTGCTGGGAGCTTGCAGGTATCACCTCCTCTTTTTCACATGCCTGAGGGTGACTTGGAAGGGTTCTAGAGAGGGGTTCAGTAGCAGGTGGCTATAGATGTGCTGGTCCTTGGAATCCCAGACTGGTTTGGGTGGGAAGAGACCTTTAAGGGTCATCCAGTCCAACCCCACTGCACTCAGCAGGGACATCTGCAACTAGAGCAGGTTGTTCAGAGTGGTGCTGTTGATACCCCAGAGGGGCAGGAGGGCATCCAGAGGGACCTGGACAGGCTGGAGAGGTGGTGCCCAGGGGAACCTCCTGAGGTTCAACAAGAGCAAGTGCAGGGTTCTGCTCCTGGGCCAGAACAATCCTCACTGTCAATACAGACTGGGGGAGGAGGGGAGAGAAAGCAGCCCTGAGGAAAAGGACTTGGGGGTGCTGGGGGATGAGAAGCTGGCCAGGAGCAGGCAGTGTGAGCTTGCAGCACAGAAGGCCAAGGGCAGCCTGGGCTGCATCCAAAGCAGCATTGCCAGCAGAGCCAGAGAGCTGATTCTGACACTTTGCTCTGCTCTGCTGAGACCTCACCTGCAGTGCTGTGTGCAGGGCTGGAGCCCTCAACACAGGAAGGACATGGACCTGATGGAGAGGGTCCAGAGAAGGCCATGAAAATGCTCAGGGGGTTGGAGCAGCTCTGCTGTGAGGACAGGCTGAGGGAGCTGGGGTTGTTCAGCCTGGAGAAGAGAAGGCTCCAGGCAGACCTAAGAGCACTCTGCCAGGACCTGAAGGGGGCTACAGGAAGGCTGCAGAGAGACTGTTTGCAAAGGGCTGCAGGGACAGGACAAGGGACAATGGCTTCAAACTAGAGCAGAGCAGATTGAGATTGGATGTGAGGAGCAAGTTCTGCACCATGAGGGTGGTGGAATACTGGAAGAGGTTGCCCAGGGAGGTGGTTGAGGCTCCTTCCCTGGAGATATTCAAGGTGAGGCTGGATGAGGCCCTGGGCAACCTGATCTAGTTGGGGCTGTCCCTGCTGACTGCAGGGAGGTCAGACTTGGATGAGCTTTGGAGGTCCCTTCCAGCCCAGACCATTCTATGATTCTCTGGGGAGATGACCCTCCTGTCCCAGGGGGTCATTCACTCAGCCAGCTGACAGATGTGGGACCTCATTCTTCTTCTGTGCAGTGCTCCAAGCTTCATGGAGTTCTTCCAAGCTCCCTTTGAAAAGAGGTTAGCTGGCAGCTGTTTGGCAGCTTGTGCTGGGAAGGCCAATCTCAGGAGAGCCAGGAGGCCTTCAGGAGGAAAGTGGGGACTGTACTGAAGGATTGAAATCAGAATAAGGAGGAAGGAGAGGAATGTTGCATGCCTGCCACTGTTTGATTTAGATTTCCCCAGAGACACAAGAACTTGGGATCACTCAGGAGGTTTTGCTGGCTTGAGCAAGACCTGGAGCAGACTTTTCACATCAGAGGTGATAGATCCAGGCAGGAGGTTTTTGCAGCCAGGCTGGATGTGGCTGTGAGCAACCTGTTCTGGTGTCAGGTGTCCCTGCCCATGGCAGAGGGGTTGGAACTGGGTGATCCTTGAGGTCCCTTCCAACCCTGACAGTTCTGTGATGCTCTGATTCTACCCAAAACCTAGGGCCTGTTGTGACAGTACAAGGGGTGGTGGTTTGAAAGTAAAAGAGGCAGAATCAGACTGGAGAGAAGGAAGAAATGTTTCATGCTGAGGGTGGTGAGACCCTGGCCCAGGTTGCTCAGAGTGGTCATAGAAGCCCTATCCTTGGAACCATTCCAGGTGGGGTTGTTTGGGGCTCTGTGCAACCTGCTCTAGTTGCAGCTGTCCCTGCTGACTGCAGGTGACCTTCAAAGGAACCTTCCAACTCAAAGCATTCTTTGATCCTTACAGGGAGGGCTATGGGAGGACTTCTTGCCCTGAGGAGCCTCTGATGCAGAGAGCCAAAGATGAAAGCAGGAGAGAAGAGAGATGTGACTAGTTGGAGGCTGTGCTGGCCTAGACACACAGTCCCAGCTTGCTGCCCAGTTTGTTAGGCTGCAGAATACTTTCAGGACCACAGAAAGTCCCCAGGACCTCCCCTCCTCACATCCTGCTTTCTGCAGGCAGTTCTGTGCTGGGTTTCTGTGCTGAGCCAAGGAGGAAACATCCTGCCCCATGGATCACAGGCTCACAGGATGTTAGGGGTTGGAAGGGACCTCTGGAGATCTTTGAGTCCCTGCCAGAGCAGGACCAGAGAATCCAGCACAGGTCACACAGAAACACATCCAGACAGGGCTGCAAAGGCTCCACAGAAGGAGACTCCACAACCTCTCTGGGCAGCCTGCTCCAGTGCTCTGGGACCCTCACAGGGAAGAAGTTCCTCCTCATGGTGAGGTGGAACCTCCTGTGCTGGAGTTTATATCTATTGTCCCTTGTCCTATCCCAGGGTACAACTGAGCAGAGTCTGTCCCTGTCCCCTCCCTCTTGACCCCCAGCCCTCAGCTATTGATAGACATTGATCAGATCCCCTCTCAGCCTTCTCCTCTCCAGACTGAACTATATCAGGTCAGGTTGTTTGGGGCTCTGAGGAGACCTTCTTGTGGCTTTCCAGGATCTGAAGGGGGTCCAAGAAAGCTGAGGAGGGACTTCTGAGAGTGTCAGGGAGTGATAGGACTGGGGGGATGGAGCACAACTAGAAGTGGGGAGATTCAGATTGGATGTTAGGAAGAAGTTGTTCCCCATGAGGGTGGTGAGAGACTGGCAGAGGTTGCCCAGGGAGGTGGTGGAAGCCTCATCCCTGGAGGTTTTTGCAGCCAGGCTGGATGTGGCTGTGAGCAACCTGCTGTAGTGTGAGGTGTCCCTGGCCATGGCAGGGGGGTTGGAACTGGCTGAGCCTTGAAGTCCCTTCCAACCCTGACAATTCTGTGATTCTATGATCAGAAAGCTGGGGACAGACTTTTGAGCAGGGCCTGATGTGACAGGACAAGGGGTGATGGTTTGAACTAAAAGAGGGAGATTTAGACTGGAAAGAAGGAAGAAATTGTTTATGATGGGAGTGGTGAGATCCTGGCCCAGGTTGCCCAGAGAGGTGGGAGATGCCTCATTCCTGGAAGCATTTCAGGTCAGGTTGTTTGGGGCTCTGAGCAACCTGCCCTTAGTTGGGCATGTCCCTGCTGACTGCAGGGGGGTTGGACTGGGTGAGGTGTAAAGGTCTCTTCCCACCCAAACCAGTCTCTGATTCCATGACCCCTTATCTTTTCCATGTCAGAAGGGAGTCTCCATCTGTTCCTGTGCCACCTGTGCTGGATTCTGTGGTCCTGCTCTAGCAGGGGGGTTGGACTTGATGATCTCCAGAGGTCCCTTCCAATCCCTGACATCCTCTGAGCCTGTGATCTTTGTAACCACCCTTTAGATCCTAGAATGTGGCGAGAAGGTCTCCCCTAATCCTTTTTCCTCAAGGCTGAGCAAACCTTCTTCTCTCAGCCTTTCTCCTTCTAGGAAATCACTTTTAAGTCCCTTTTCTATTCTCTTATCCAGCAGTCAGCTGGATAAAACATGGCCAGCCTGATCTAGTGTGAGGTGTCCCTGCCCATGGCAGGGGGGTTGGAACTAGATGATCCTTGTGGTCCTTTCCAGCCCTGGCTGATTCTGTGATTCTATTCTATTTGAAGCCTTCCCAGCCTTGAGGAAAGGTTCCCTCCAGCCTCTGCACAAGAGGCCATTGCTGTACAATGTGACTTCAGCCCTGGACTATGCAGGAGAGAAAAATCCACTCTGCTGATCCCCATGGCAGAAAGTTTCAGTCATCTATCCCCTGAGGTCACATTTCAGCTCTAAACCCCTGGAGTAAATATAGTTTCCTAGATGAGGGCATCACAGTCCTGGCTTGGGGGATTATGTCACAGGATATTTTCTTCTGGATTGTCTCAAACAAACAAACAAACAAAAAAAAATCCCCAGGCCCTCCCTCCCCACTTATTGCCATGGTGATGTGGCTCTCCTGCAATTTCCCACAGCATTTGAGCACCAAAACTGAGAGGCAAAGCAAATGTTCCCCCCGACACCTCCCCAAAGTGCAGCCACTTTGCCCTCAGCCTGGACTTCCTGTATGGAGCCAGGAGGATTCGCAGGTGAGATGGGATCTCAGGGATCAAGCCAACTAGCCTCAGCACAACTTTGGGATTCTCTCATCCTTCAGAATGAAGAAATTGACCTTCCTTCGTAAGGAACAGAGAATGGTTCAGGTTGGAAGGGTCCTTAAAGATCATCCAGCTTGACCCCAGCAGGGCAGAGTAGAGGAGGAGGAGAACCTCCCTCGACCTGCTGGCCACACTCTTCTTCATGCACCCCAGGAGACCATTGGCCTTCTTGGCCAGGAGGGCACACTGCTGGCTCCTGGTGCTCTTGTTGTCCACCAGCACTCCCAGGTCCTTCTCTGCAGCATCTTCCCAGCAGGTCCAGCCTTCACCTGTACTGCTGCAGGAGGTGATTCCTCCCCGGCTGCAGGACCCTACACTTGCCCTTGTTGATGTCCAAGAATCATAGAATCAAGGAAGAGACCTCAAGGATCATCGAGTCCAACCTGTCACCCTACACCTCATGCCTATCTAAACCATGGCACCAAGTGCCACGTCCAATCCCCTCTTGAACACCTCCAGGGATGGTGACTCCACCACCTCCCTGGGCAGCACATTCCAATGGCCAACCACTCTCTCTGTGAAGAACTTTCTCCTCACCTCCAGCCTAAACCTCCCCGGCGCAGCTTGAGACTGTGTCCTCTTGTTCTGGTGCTGGTTGCCTGGGAGAAGAGCCCAACCCCCTCCTGGCTACAACCTCCCTTCAGGTAGTTGTAGAGAGCAATGAGGTCTGCCCTGAGCCTCCTCTTCTCCAGGCTAAACACCCCCAGCTCCCTCAGCCTCTCCTCATAGGGCTTGTGCTCAAGGCCTCTCACCAGCCTCGTTGCCCTTCTCTGGACATGAAGTTCCCTCTCTGCCCATCTCCCCAGCCTGTGCAGGTCTCTAGCTCTCCTCCCCCAGCACAGAGGAGCTGGGATAGGGTTCCACCTCCCCAGAGCTATCTCCAGTTCACTGTCAGGGGCAGGAGGTGCTGTGGCTGTGCACACTGAACACAGGGGCCCCCAGTGCTTGGCAGCAAGAAAAGTGTGGCCAGCAGGGCTAGGGAGGTTCTGCTGCCCCTCTGCTCTGCCCTGCTGAGACCACACCTGCAATCCTGTGTCCAGTTCTGGGCTTCCCAGTTCAAGAGAGACAGAGACCTGCTGGAGAGAGTCCAAGGGAGAGGCAGGAGGATGCTTAGGGGACTTGAGCATCTCCCCTGGGAAGAGAGCCTGAGAGCCCTGGGGCTGTTTAGTGTGGAGAAGAGAAGGCTGAGAGGGATCTGATCAATGTCTATCAAGAGCTGAGGGCTGGGGGTCAAGTGGAGGGGGCCAGGCTCTTGTGGGTGGTGCACAGCAATAAGCCAAGGAACAATGGAGACAAACTTGACCAGAGAAGGTTTCAGCTCAACATGAGGAGAAACTTCTTTGGTGTGAGGGTGCCAGAGCCCTGGAGCAGGCTGCCCAGAGAGGTTGTGGAGTCTCCTTCTCTGGACACATTCCAGACCCTCCTGGATGCATTCCTGTGCAGACTCTCCTGGGTGCTCCTGCTCTGGCAGGGGGATTGGACTGGATGATCTCTGGAGCTCCCTTCCAGCCTCTGATACAGCGTGATCCTGTGAAACCTGGGGTCCCCCAGCGTGCTGCTGTCCCTGTCCCCTGGCCAGCACAGCCCAGGATTCCTGCTGCTGTTGCTAAGCCTCTGCTTCCTTCGCAGCTCCGAGATGAGCTTCAAAAATATCCCTGAGTGGGCGAAGCTGTACTGGAGAATGTCTTTATGGGACCAGTCTAACATTAGCCCTGAAGAGAGGCCAGACAAACCATTCCAGGCTCTTCCTCCTTCACACTTCTCTGCTCCACTCATTTCCTCCCAGCTCCTTTCCTAGACCCCTTGTATGGTTTTCCTTTCCTATTCTTTCCTTTTCTTTTCTCTTTTTCCTTTTCTTTTTTCTTTTCTTTCTTTTCTTTTCTTTTCTTTTCTTTTCTTTTCTTTTCTTTTCTTTTCTTTTCTTTTCTTTTCTTTTCTTTTCTTTTCTTTTTCTTTTCTTTTCTTTTTTCTTTTCTTT